>NW_028225636.1:0-241081 GCF_052327205.1 Somniosus microcephalus | reverse complement strand
GAGGGGGACGAGTGTTTTGGAAAATGATGAGGGACCCAGGACATTCCCCTCCCATCCTCTCGGTCTAGACAGGCCCTCGTCCACCCATGGCAACCCGGCTTGCCTAGGCCCACGGCAGTCGAGCGGCCAGGGTAGGCTTTAGCATCGGTGCGCGGAGTGCTGAAGTGGCGGGTGGGGAAAGAGGGAGAGAGAGACCGGGGTGAGGGGCGAGGGGACCGACAGAGGGGTGAAAGGGGCGAGGGGGAGGGATGGGTGATGGCTCTCTCTCTGTCTCTTTCTCTCTCTCTCAATTTTTTTTCTCTCTCTCTCGCTCTCAATTTCTCTCTCTCTGTCTCACTCTCTCTTTCTCTCTCTCTGCTTTGCATTCCCTGGCCTCAGTGAGCTCCACTCTTCTTTATTCAAATTCTCTCGCTCTCTCCGACAAACACTCTCCCTCTCTCCCTCTCTGTCTCTCCCTCTCTGTCTTGCTCTCTCTCCCTAACTCACTCTCTCTCTCTCTCTCTCTCTCTATCCTGCTGTCTCTCCCCCTTGCCCTCTCTCTCTGAGCGACTCCTCACTTACTTGCATTTCCAGGGAGAGAGGGATTGGGAGCTATGTAGAAAGGGAGAGAGAAACCGAAAGAAAGAGGCAGACAGAGATAGAGGGAGAGGGAGCGAGACAGACTGTCCCCCAGACCCAGACACACCCCACCCCCATAACCAGGCAGACCCTCCCCCTGTCCGCCCCAAAACCAATTTCTCTTCTTTTTGTTTCTCCCCAGCTCTGCTTCCTGGTGCCGCTGCTCCTGGTCGAACAGCTGCATTGCGCCGAGGGTGAGAGACTCGGGCTCCGCAGGAGGAGGCGAAACAGCCTTGCCACGCCCCACCAACACGCCTGCAACCGAACCGCCGCCGCCGAATACTTCAGTCAACACCCCAACCTCAGCAGAGGCGAGAGCTGCATAGAACAGAAGGATTCCTCCTCGGGCCAAGATCAGAACTCCCGGTCCCTCTCTCCCTGGAAGTACATGTAAGTGAGGAGTCGCTGGAGAGAGAGAACGTGTGAGAGAGAGAGAATGTGTGAGAGAGAGAGTGAAACAGAGCGAGTGTGTGAGAGAGAGAGTGAAACAGAGAGAGTGAGAGAGAGAGTGAAACAGAGACTGTGTGAGAGAGAGTGAAACAGAGAGAGTGAGAGAGAGTGTGTGAGAGAGTGAAACAGAGAGGACAGAGAGTGAGACAGTGAGAGAGTGAGAGTGAGACAGTGAGAGAGTGAGGGTGAGAGTGAGACTGAGAGAGAAAGAGAGTGAGAGAATGAGACACAGAGAGAGAGAAAGTGAGAGAGAGAGAGAGAGAGACAGAGAGAGAGAGAAATCTGGCGAGAGATAGAGAGAAAGCTGGCGAGAGAGACTGTTTAAAATTAATATTGAATGTACCAAATGAAGTACAAAGACTGTTTAAAATTAATATTGTTTAAAAGTAATATTGTATGTACCCAACAAATGTCAAATCGATTGACACCTACAGAATGTTGGAAAACTGTACCTTTTTGCTATGTAAGCTTTGGCAATATGGTTCTCTGTAAACTTTCATGCCAATAAAGCATTTTAATTGGAATTGGAATTGGAGAAAGCTAGAGAGAGAGACAGAGAAAGCTGGAGAGAGAGACAGAGAAAGCTGGAGAGAGAGAGACAGAGAAAGCTGGCGAGAGACAGAGAAAGCTAGAGAGAGAGACAGAAAAAGCTGGAGAGAGAGAGACAGAAAAAGCTGGAGAGAGAGAGAGAAAGCTGGAGAGAGAGACAGAGAAAGCTGGAGAGAGAGACAGAGAAAGCTGGAGAGAGAGAGACAGGGAAAGCTGGAGAGAGACAGAGAAAGCTGGAGAGAGAGACAGAGAAAGCTAGAGAGAGACAGAGAAAGCTAGAGAGAGAGAGAGAAAGCAGGAGAGAGACAGAGAAAGCTAGAGAGAGAGACAGAGAAAGCTGGAGAGAGAGACAGAGAAAGCTGGAGAGAGAGACAGAGAAAGCTGAGAGAGAGAGAAAGCTGGAGAGAGAGAGAGAGAGAAAGCTGGCGAGAGAGAGACAGAGAAAGCTGGAGAGAGAGAGAGAGAGCTGGAGAGAGAGACAGAGAAAGCTGGAGAGAGAGAGAGAGAGAAAGCTGGCGAGAGAGAGACAGAGAAAGCTGGAGAGAGAGAGAGAGAGAGCTGGAGAGAGAGACAGAGAAAGCTGGAGAGAGAGAGAGAGAAAGCTGGAGAGAGAGAGAGAGAGCTGGAGAGAGAGACAGAGAAAGCTGGAGAGAGAGAGAGAGAAAGCTGGAGAGAGAGAGACAGAAAGCTGGCGAGAGAGACAGAGAAAGCTGGAGAGAGACAGAGTAACAACATGTCACAACCTGAGGACTGTTTAAAAGTAAGACTGTTTAAAATTAATATTGTTAAAAGTAATATTGTATGTACCCAACAAATGTCAAATCGATTGACACCTACAGACTGTTGGAAAACTGTACCTTTTTGCTATGTAAGCTTTGGCAATATGGTTCTCTGTAAACTTTCATGCCAATAAAGCATTTGAATTGAATTGAGAGAGAGAGAGAGAGTGAAAGAGAGAGAGAGAGAGTGGGAGTGAGAGAGAGAGACAGAGAAAGAGAATGTGTGAGAGAGACAGGGAGTGAGGCAGAGAGTCCGAGAGAAAGCGAGCGTGTTGCTACATGAGGACAGTTTGGGAGAGTGCTTGAATGGCTGTGGAGCTTTTTGGAGGTGCTGAGACTGTGCAAGGCAGTGTATAAAGGGCCATCCATTCTCTTCCCTCCCTCCAGGATCTGCACGGATCACGCACGCTACCCCCCAACGATCAAGATGGCCAAGTGTAAGCAGGAATACTGCAACTATCCGTGGAAAGAGAGCTCGCACCAACACCACCTCCGCCGCCGCCGCCTCATCTCCGTGCCCCTCAATCACACCATGGACGTCTGGTACAGGAATCGATCCGAGCAACAAGTCATCCTCACCAGATCCAGTCTAAGCGTCACCATCGGATGCACCTGCGTGGAGCTCAGAACACATTCCAGCTAACCGGCAGCGTGAAGCCCGGAGACTCCTCTCTCTCCCTCTCTCGCTGTCTCATTCTTTCTCTCACTGTCTCGCTCTCTCTCTCACTCTCTCGCTCTCTCTCTCTCACTGTCTCGTTCTCTCTCTCACTGTCTCTCTCTCTGTCTCATTATCTCTCTCACTGTCTCTCCCGCTCTCCCGCTCTCTCTCTCTCGCCCTCTCTCTGTCTCTCTCTCACTGTCTCTCCCTCTCTCTCGCACTGTCTCATTCTTTCTCTCACTGTCTCATTCTCTCTCTCACTGTCTCATTCTTTCTCTCTCTCTGTCTCTGTCTCTCTCTCTCTCTCTCCCTCTCATTCAATTCAATTCAAATCGCTTTATTGGCATGACAAGGTACATCTTATGTTGCCAAAGCATCGAAAAACATTCATGGTTGTACACAAAAGTACAGATCTATCCATACAGTGTATAAACAGATATATCCCTGAGTGTATAAATATACATTCATATAATTTGTATATACTCTTTTTTTTTTATTTAGTGGTTGTCCCTCTGTTTATGGCAAGCTGTAACATAGTGTGCCGCTAGTGTTACACAATTTCTCTCTTCCCCGAGTAGGTATGGGAGTTTTTGGTCGTCATTCAAATTTCTGAATTCCGGGCCTATTTTTGTGAATTTTGGGTAGAAATTCTCCCTTATGCCCTGATATTTTCTACAAGCTGTGAGGAAGTGCATCTCTGTCTCCACCACTCCCTGACTGCAGTGAGAGCATATCCTGTCCTCTCTTGGTAGCCGTGTCTGCCTGTGTCTACCTTTTTCGATCGCCAGGCTATGTTCACTAAGTCTCTACATTGTCAAGGTTTTTCTCAGTTTGCTATCCTTTACCATGGTCAGGTAATCAGCCATGTTGTATTGTCTGTTTAGGGCCAAGTAACAATTGAGTTTCTCTCTCTCTCACTGTCTCTCCCTCTCTCCGTCTCTCTCTCACTGTCACTCCCTCTCTCTGTCTCTCCCTCTCTCCGTCTCTCTCTCACTGTCTCTCCCTCTCTCTCTCCCTCTCTCACTGTCTCATTCTCTCTCTCTGTATCTGTCTCTCTCTCTCTCCCTCTCATTGTCTCTCTCTCACTGTCTCTGTCTCTGTCTCTGTCTCTGTCTCTGTCTCTCTCTCTCTCTCTCTCTCCCTCTCCCTCTCACTCCCTCTCACTCACTCACTCTCACTAGCTCTCCGCCACTGTCACCTCCATGTGATAGAGAATCAAACTGTCAGTCATAGAAACATAGAAGATAGGAGCAGGAGTAGGCCATTCGGCCCCTTGAGCCTGCTCCGCCATTCAATGAGATGATGGCTGATCATCCAAATTCAGTACCCTGTCCCTGCCTTCTCACCATATCCCTTGATCCCTTTAGCCTTAAGAAATATATCCAACTCCTTCTTGAATATATTTAATGAATTGGCCTCCACTGCCTTCTGTGGTAGAGAATTCCACAGGTTCACCACTCTCTGGGTGAAGAAATTCCTCCTCATCTCTGTCCTAAATGGCTTACCCCTTATCTTTCTCTCGGTCCTGTTCTTCACGCTGCTCCCAGTCCGGATTGTAAACCGTGAAGGAAAGAGTTAATATTGCCTTCCTGGTCATTGCCTATGTGTGTGTGTGTGTGTGTGTATGTGTGTGCAAAGTGCAGAGACAGCAATCTGCGGAAATCACTGACGGGACTCCGAGAAGCTGTGAATGATAACAGTAATGTCGAGAGAATTGGTTTCAATCATGTTCTCCAACATGAGGCTAATCTCCGTTACTCTGTAAGAGTTTAGGGTGCTTAAAATTAATGTTTTCTCAATAATAAATGAAGTGAATTATCAAACATTTTACTGTCTCTCGCCTTATAAATCTGTTTAAAGGTTAAAGTATTGAACCGTCATTGTACACAGTTCTGGTCTCCATATCACACTTGGAGCACTGTGCACAGTTCTGGTCTCCATATCACACTTGGAGCACTGTGCACAGTTCTGGTCTCCATATCACACTTGGAGCACTGTGCACAGTTCTGGTCTCCATATCATACTTGGAGCACTGTGTACAGTTCTGGTCTCCATATCACACTTGGAGCACTGTGCACAGTTCTGGTCTCCATATCACACGGAGCACTGTGCACAGTTCTGGTCTCCATATCACACTTGGAGCACTGTACACAGTTCTGGTCTCCATATCACACTTGGAGCACTGTGCACTGTTCTGGTCTCCATATCACACTTGGAGCACTGTGCACAGTTCTGGTCTCCATATCACACTTGGAGCACTGTACACAGTTCTGGTCTCCATATCACACTTGGAGCACTGTGCACAGATCTGGTCTCCATATCACACTTGGAGCACTGTGTACAGTTCTGGTCTCCATATCACACTTGGAGCACTGTGCACTGTTCTGGTCTCCATGTCACACTTGGAGCACTGTGCACAGTTCTGGTCTCCATATCACACTTGGAGCACTGTACACAGTTCTGGTCTCCATATCACACTTGGAGCACTGTACACAGTTCTGCTCTCCATATCACACTTGGAGCACTGTGCACAGTTCTGGTTTCCATATCACACTTGGAGCACTGTGTACAGTTCTGGTCTCCATATCACACTTGGAGCACTTGTGCACAGTTCTGCTCTCCATATCACACTTGGAGCACTGTGTACAGCTCTGGTGTCCATATCACACTTGGAGCACTGTACACAGTTCTGGTCTCCATATCACACTTGGAGCACTGTACACAGTTCTGGTCTCCATATCACACTTGGAGCACTGTGCACAGTTCTGGTCTCCATATCACACTTGGAGCACAGTGCACAGTTCTGCTCTCCATATCCCACTCGGAGCACTGTGCACAGTTCTGGTCTCCATATCACACTTGGAGCACTGTGCACAGTTCTGGTCTCCATATCACACTTGGAGCACCGTGTACAGTTCTGGTCTCCATATCACACTCTTTCTCTGTTTCTCTTTCCCTCTATCTCTCTCTTTCTCTCCCTCCCTCTCCCTCTGTCTCTCTGTCTCTGTCTCTCTCTTTGTCTCTCTCTTTCTCAATTGAATTCAATTCAATTCAAATCGCTTTATTGGCATGACAAGGTACACCTTATGTTGCCAAAGCATCGAAAAACATTCATGGTTGTACACAAAAATACAGATCTATCCATACAGTGTATAAACAGATATATCCCTGAGTGTATAAATATACATTCATATAATTTGTATATACTTTTTTCTTATATTTAGTGGTTGTCCCTCTGTTTATGGCAAGCTGTAACATAGTGTGCCGCTAGTGTTACACAATTTCTCTCTTCCCCTAGTAGGTATGGGAGTTTTTGGTTGTCATTCAAATTTCTGAATTCCGGGCATATTTTTGTGAATTTTGGGTAGAAATTCTCCCTTATGCCCTGATATTTTCTACAAGCTGTGAGGAAGTTCATCTCTGTCTCCACCACTCCCTGGCTGCAGTGAGAGCATATCCTGTCCTCTCTTGGTAGGCGGGTCTGCCTGTGTCTACCTTTTTCGATCGCCAGGCTATGTTCACTAAGTGTGTACATTGTCAAGGTTTTTCTCAGTTTGCTGTCCTTTACCTTCTCCCTGGCTCTCTCATTGTCTCTGTCTCTCTCTCTGTCTCTATCTGTCTCTCTCTTTCTCTCTCTCCCACTCTCTCTCTCTCTCTCTCTGCCTCCCTCTCTCTTCCTCGTCGCTCTCCCTCTCTATTTTTTTGTCTCTCTCTCCCTCATCTCTATCCCTCTGTCTCCCCCTCCCTCTCTGTCTCTTCCTGTCCTGCTCTCTGTCTCTGTCTCTCTCTCTCTCTCTCTCACTCACTGTCTCTGTCTCTGTCTCTCGCTCTCTCTGTCTCTCTCTCTCTCTCTCTCTGTCTCTCTCTCTCTCTCTCTCTGTCTCTCACTGTCTCTCTCTCTCTCTCTGTCTCTCTCTCTCTGTTTCTCTGTCTCTCTCTCTGCCTCTCTCACTGTCTCTCTCTCTGTCTGTCTCTCTCACTGTTTGGCTCTCTCACTGTCTCTCTCAATTCAATTCAATTCAATTCAATTCAAATCGCTTTATTGGCATGACAAGGTACATCTTATGTTGCCAAAGCATCGAAAAACATTCATGGTTGTGCACAAAAGTACAGATCTATCCATACAGTGTATAAACAGATATATCCCTGAGTGTATAAATATACATTCATATAATTTGTATATACTCTTTTCTTATATTTAGTGGTTGTCCCTCTGTTTATGGCAAGCTGTAACATAGTGTGCCGCTAAGGTTACACAATTTCTCTCTTCCCCTAGTAGGTATGGGAGTTTTTGGTCGTCATTCAAATTTCTGAATTCCGGGCCTATTTTTGTGAATTTTGGGTAGAAATTCTCCCTTATGCCATGATATTTTCTACAAGCTGTGAGGAAGTGCATCTCTATCTCCACCACTCCCTGACTGCAGTGAGAGCATATCCTGTCCTCTCTTGGTAGCCGTGTCTGCCTGTGTCTACCTTTTTCGATCGCCAGGCTATGTTCACTAAGTCTCTACATTGTCAAGGTTTTTCTCAGTTTGCTATCCTTTACCATGGTCAGGTAATCAGCCATGTTGTATTGTCTGTTTAGGGCCAAGTAACAATTGAGTTTCTCTCTCTCTCACTGTCTCTCCCTCTCTCCGTCTCTCTCTCACTGTCACTCCCTCTCTCTGTCTCTCCCTCTCTCCGTCTCTCTCTCTCACTGTCTCTCCCTCTCTCTCTCCCTCTCTCACTGTCTCATTCTCTCTCTCTGTCTCTGTCTCTCTCTCTCTCCCTCTCATTGTCTCTCTCTCACTGTCTCTGTCTCTGTCTCTGTCTCTCTCTCTCTCTCTCTCCCTCTCCCTCTCACTCCCTCTCACTCACTCACTCACTCACTCTCACTATCTCTCCGCCACTGTCACCTCCGTGTGATAGAGAATCGAACTGTCAGTCATAGAAACATAGAAGATAGGAGCAGGAGTAGGCCATTCGGCCCCTTGAGCCTGCTCCGCCATTCAATGAGATGATGGCTGATCATCCAAATTCAGTACCCTGTCCCTGCCTTCTCACCATATCCCTTGATCCCTTTAGCCTTAAGAAATATATCCAACTCCTTCTTGAATACATTTAATGAATTGGCCTCCACTGCCTTCTGTGGTAGAGAATTCCACAGGTTCACCACTCTCTGGGTGAAGAAATTCCTCCTCATCTCTGTCCTAAATGGCTTACCCCTTATCTTTCTCTCGGTCCTGTTCTTCACGCTGCTCCCAGTCCGGATTGTAAACCGTGAAGGAAAGAGTTAATATCGCCTTCCTGGTCATTGCCTGTGTGTGTTTGTGTGTGTGTGTGTGTATGTGTGTGTGTGCAAAGTGCAGAGACAGCAATCTGCGGAAACCACTGACGGGACTCCGAGAAGCTGTGAGTGATAACAGTAATGTCGAGAGAATTGGTTTCAATCGTGTTCTCCAACATGAGGCTAATCTCCATTACTCTGTAAGAGTTTAGGGTGCTTAAAATTAATGTTTTCTCAATAATAAATGAAGTGAATTATCAAACATTTTACTGTCTCTCGCCTTATAAATCTGTTTAAAGGTTAAAGTATTTAACCGTCATTGTACACAGTTCTGGTCTCCATATCACACTTGGAGCACTGTGCACAGTTCTGGTCTCCATATCACAGAATCACAGAATCACAGAAACCCCACAATGCAGATAGAGGCCATTTCGGCCCATCGAGCCTGCACCGACACATATCCCACCCGATCCCCGTAACCCATACACCAACACATATCCCACCCTATCCCCGTAACCCCACGTATTTAATCCCCCTAACACTAAGGGTCAATTTATCATAGCCAATCAACCTAACCCGCACATCTTTGGACTGTGGGAGGAAACCGGAGCACCCGGAGGAAACCCAGGCAAACACAGGGAGAATGTGCAAACTCCACACAGACAGTCGCCCGAGGCTGGATTCGAACCCGGGTCCCTGGCGCTGTGAGGCAACAGTGCTAACCACTATGCCACTGTGCACAGTTCTGGTCTCCATATCACACTGGGAGCACTGTGTACAGTTCTGGTGTCCATATCACACTTGGAGCACTGTGCACAGTTCTGGTCTCCATATCACACTTGGAGCACTGTGTACAGTTCTGGTCTCCATATCACACTTGGAGCACTGTGCACAGTTCTGGTCTCCATATCACACTTGGAGCACTGTGTACAGCTCTGGTGTCCATATCACACTTGGAGCACTGTGCACAGTTCTGGTCTCCATATCACACTGGGAGCACTGTGCACAGTTCTGGTCTCCATATCACACTTGGAGCACTGTGCACAGTTCTGGTCTCCATATCACACTGGGAGCACTGTGCACAGTTCTGGTCTCCATATCGCACTTGGAGCACTGTGCACAGTTCTGGTCTCCATATCACACTTGGAGCACTGTACACAGTTCTGGTGTCCATATCACACTTGGTGCACTGTTCTGGTCTCCATATCACACTTGGAGCACTGTGCACAGTTCTGGTCTCCATATCACACTTGGAGCACTGTGCACAGTTCTGGTCTCCATATCACACTTGGAGCACTGTGCACAGTTCTGCTCTCCATATCACACTTGGAGCACTGTACACAGTTCTGGTCTCCATATCACACTTGGAGCACTGTGTACAGCTCTGGTGTCCATATCACACTTGGAGCACTGTACACAGTTCTGGTCTCCATATCACACTTGGAGCACTGTACACAGTTCTGGTCTCCATATCACACTTGGAGCACTGTGCACAGTTCTGGTCTCCATATCACACTTGGAGAGCAGTGCACAGTTCTGCTCTCCATATCACACTCGGAGCACTGTGCACAGTTCTGGTCTCCATATCACACTTGGAGCACTGTGCACAGTTCTGGTCTCCATATCACACTTGGAGCTCCGTGTACAGTTCTGGTCTCCATATCACACTCTTTCTCTGTTTCTCTTTCCCTCTATCTCTCTCTTTCTCTCCCTCCCTCTCCCTCTGTCTCTCTGTCTCTGTCTCTCTCTTTGTCTCTCTCTTTCTCAATTCAATTCAATTCAATTCAAATCGCTTTATTGGCATGACAAGGTACATCTTATGTTGCCAAAGCATCGAAAAACATTCATGGTTGTACACAAAAGTACAGATCTATCCATACAGTGTATAAACAGATATATCCCTGAGTGTATAAATATACATTCATATAATTTGTATATACTCTTTTCTTATATTTAGTGGTTGTCCCTCTGTTTATGGCAAGCTGTAACATAGTGTGCCGCTAAGGTTACACAATTTCTCTCTTCCCCTAGTAGGTATGGGAGTTTTTGGTCGTCATTCAAATTTCTGAATTCCGGGCCTATTTTTGTGAATTTTGGGTAGAAATTCTCCCTTATGCCATGATATTTTCTACAAGCTGTGAGGAAGTGCATCTCTGTCTCCACCACTTCTTGACTGCAGTGAGAGCATATCCTGTCCTCTCTTGGTAGCCGTGTCTGCCTGTGTCTACCTTTTTCGATCGCCAGGCTATGTTCACTAAGTCTCTACATTGTCAAGGTTTTTCTCAGTTTGCTATCCTTTACCATGGTCAGGTAATCAGCCATGTTGTATTGTCTGTTTAGGGCCAAGTAACAATTGAGTTTCTCTCTCTCTCACTGTCTCTCCCTCTCTCCGTCTCTCTCTCACTGTCACTCCCTCTCTCTGTCTCTCCCTCTCTCCGTCTCTCTCTCACTGTCTCTCCCTCTCTCTCTCCCCCTCTCTCACTGTCTCATTCTCTCTCTCTGTCTCTGTCTCTCTCTCTCTCGCTCTCATTGTCTCTCTCTCACTGTCTCTGTCTCTGTCTCTGTCTCTCTCTCTCTCTCTCCCTCTCCCTCTCACTCCCTCTCACTCACTCACTCACTCACTCTCACTATCTCTCCGCCACTGTCACCTCCGTGTGATAGAGAATCGAACTGTCAGTCATAGAAACATAGAAGATAGGAGCAGGAGTAGGCCATTCGGCCCCTTGAGCCTGCTCCGCCATTCAATGAGATGATGGCTGATCATCCAAATTCAGTACCCAGTCCCTGCCTTCTCACCATATCCCTTGATCCCTTTAGCCTTAAGAAATATATCCAACTCCTTCTTGAATATATTTAATGAATTGGCCTCCACTGCCTTCTGTGGTAGAGAATTCCACAGGTTCACCACTCTCTGGGCGAAGAAATTCCTCCTCATCTCTGTCCTAAATGGCTTACCCCTTATCTTTCTCTCGGTCCTGTTCTCCGCGCTGCTCCCAGTCCGGATTGTAAACCGTGAAGGAAAGAGTTAATATCGCCTTCCTGGTCATTGCCTGTGTGTGTTTGTGTGTGTGTGCAAAGTGCAGAGACAGCAATCTGCGGAAATCACTGACGGGACTCCGAGAAGCTGTGAGTGATAACAGTAATGTCGAGAGAATTGGTTTCAATCGTGTTCTCCAACATGAGGCTAATCTCCGTTACTCTGTAAGAGTTTAGGGTGCTTAAAATTAATGTTTTCTCAATAATAAATGAAGTGAATTATCAAACATTTTACTGTCTCTCGCCTTATGAATCTGTTTAAAGGGTAAAGTATTTAACCATCATTGTACACAGTTCTGGTCTCTATATCACACTGGGAGCACTGTGCACAGTTCTGGTCTCCATATCACACTGGGAGCACTGTGTACAGTTCTGGTCTCCATATCACACTTGGAGCACTGTGTACAGTTCTGGTCTCCATATCACACTGGGAGAACTGTGTACAGTTCTGGTCTCCATATCACACTTGGAGCACTGTGTACAGCTCTGGTGTCCATATCACACTTGGAGCACTGTACACAGTTCTGGTCTCCATATCACACTTGGAGTACTGTACACAGTTCTGGTCTCCATATCACACTTGGAGCACTGTGCACAGTTCTGGTCTCCATATCACACTTGGAGCACAGTGCACAGTTCTGCTCTCCATATCACACTCGGAGCACTGTGCACAGTTCTGGTCTCCATATCACACTTGGAGCACTGTGCACAGTTCTGGTCTCCATATCACACTTGGAGCACTGTGCACAGTTCTGGTCTCCATATCACACTTGGAGCACGGTGTACAGTTCTGGTCTCCATATCACACTTGGAGCACTGTGTTCTGGTCTCCATATCACACTTGGAGCACTGTGCACAGTTCTGGTCTCCATATCACACTTGGAGCACTGTGCACAGTTCTGGCCTCCATATCACACTTGGAGCACTGTGCACAATTCTGGTCTCCATATCACACTTGGAGCACCGTGTACAGTTCTGGTCTCCATATCACACTCTTTCTCTGTTTCTCTTTCCCTCTATCTCTCTCTTTCTCTCCCTCTGTCTCTCTCTTTGTCTCTCTCTTTCTCAATTCAATTCAATTCAATTCAAATCGCTTTATTGGCATGACAAGGTACATCTTATGTTGCCAAAGCATCGAAAAACATTCATGGTTGTACACAAAAATACAGATCTATCCATACAGTGTATAAACAGATATATCCCTGAGTGTATAAATATACATTCATATAATTTGTTTCTACTCTTTTCTTATATTTAGTAGTTGTCCCTCTGTTTATGGCAAGCTGTAACATAGTGTGCCACTAAGGTTACACAATTTCTCTCTTCCCCTAGTAGGTATGGGAGTTTTTGGTTGTCATTCAAATTTCTGAATTCCGGGCATATTTTTGTGAATTTTGGGTAGAAATTCTCCCTTATGCCCTGATATTTTCTACAAGCTGTGAGGAAGTTCATCTCTGTCTCCACCACTCCCTGACTGCAGTGAGAGCATATCCTGTCCTCTCTTGGTAGCCGGGTCTGCCTGTGTCTACCTTTTTCGATCGCCAGGCTATGTTCACTAAGTGTGTACATTGTCAAGGTTTTTCTCAGT
Organism: Somniosus microcephalus; assembly: GCF_052327205.1. Taxonomy (NCBI): domain Eukaryota; kingdom Metazoa; phylum Chordata; class Chondrichthyes; order Squaliformes; family Somniosidae; genus Somniosus; species Somniosus microcephalus. The sequence goes on along the minus strand of NW_028225636.1, from coordinate 228,137 downwards.
TTGCTGTCCTTTACCTTCTCCCTGGCTCTCTCATTGTCTCTGTCTCTCTCTCTGTCTCTATCTGTCTCTCTCTTTCTCTCTCTCCCGCTCTCTCTCTCTCTCTCTCTGCCTCCCTCTCTCTTCCTCGTCGCTCTCCCTCTCTATCTTTTTGTCTCTCTCTCCCTCATCTCTATCCCTCTGTCTCCCCCTCCCTCTCTGTCTCTCCCTGTCCTGCTCTCTGTCTCTGTCTCTCTCTCTCTCTCTCACTCACTGTCTCTGTCTCTCTCTCTCGCTCTCTCTGTCTCTCTCTCTCTCTCTCTCTGCCTCTCACTGTCTCTCTCTCTCTCTGTCTCTCTCTCTCTGTTTCTCTGTCTCTCTCTCTGCCTCTCTCACTGTCTCTCTCTCTGTCTGTCTGTCTCTCTCACTGTTTGGCTCTCTCACTGTCTCTCTCAATTCAATTCAATTCAATTCAATTCAAATCGCTTTATTGGCATGACAAGGTACATCTTATGTTGCCAAAGCATCGAAAAACATTCATGGTTGTACACAAAAGTACAGATCTATCCATACAGTGTATAAACAGATATATCCCTGAGTGTATAAATATACATTCATATAATTTGTATATACTCTTTTCTTATATTTAGTGGTTGTCCCTCTGTTTATGGCAAGCTGTAACATAGTGTGCCACTAAGGTTACACAATTTCTCTCTTCCCCTAGTAGGTATGGGAGTTTTTGGTCGTCATTCAAATTTCTGAATTCCGGGCCTATTTTTGTGAATTTTGGGTAGAAATTCTCCCTTATGCCATGATATTTTCTACAAGCTGTGAGGAAGTGCATCTCTGTCTCCACCACTCCCTGACTGCAGTGAGAGCATATCCTGTCCTCTCTTGGTAGCCGTGTCTGCCTGTGTCTACCTTTTTCGATCGCCAGGCTATGTTCACTAAGTCTGTACATTGTCAAGGTTTTTCTCAGTTTGCTATCCTTTACCATGGTCAGGTAATCAGCCATGTTGAATTGTCTGTTTAGGGCCAAGTAGCAATTGAGTTTGCTTTGGGTTTTTGTTGTTTCTGTCCAATATGACAGATATCTTTCCTTTTGCTTCGCGACGATTGTGTTGGGTTGAATTCTTTGTGTTATGCTCACTGTCAACTTCTGTGTCGCTCTCCCTCTCTGCATCTCTCTCCTTCTCTTTTACTCTCCCCCTCCCTCTTTCACTCTGTCTCTCCCTCTTTCTCTGTCTCTCTCTCCCTGTCTCACTCTCTCGCTCTCTCTCTCTGTCTCTCTGTCTGTCTATCTCTCTCTCCCTGACTCACTCTCGCTCTCTGTCTAGCTCTCTGTCTATCCCTTTGTCTCTGGCTCACCTCTCTCTCTCTCTTCTCTCCCAGTCTCTCTCTCCCTCTCTCCCAGTCTCTCTCTCCCTCTCTCCCACTCTCTCTCCCTCTCTGTCTCTCCCTCTCTCTCTGTCTGTCTCCCTCTCTCTCTCTCTGTCTCTCTCTCTGTCTCCCTCTCTCTCTCTCTGTCTCTCTCTCTCTGTCTGTCTCTCTCTCTCACTGTTTGTCTCGCTCTCTCACTGTTTGTCTCTCTCTCTCACTGTCTCTCTCTCACTGTCAATGTCTCTGTCGCTCTCCCTCTCTGCGTCTCTCTCCTTGTGTTTCACTCTCCCTCTCTCTCTCATTCTGTGTCTCTCCCTCTTTCTCTGTCTCTCTCTCCCTGTCTCTCTCTCTCTCCCTGTCTCTCTGTCTCTCTGTCTCTCTCTCTCCCTCTCTGTCTCTCTCTCTCCCATTTTCACTCTCACTCCCTTTCTCTCTGTCTCTCTCTCTCAACCACTTTCTCATTCTGCCTCTCTCTCCCTCTCTCTCTATCTGTCTCTTTCAGTTCAGTTCAGTTCAGTTCAGTTCAGTTCAAATGCTTTATTGGCATGAAAGTTTACAGAGAACCATATTGCCAAAGCTTACATTGCAAAAAGGTACAGTTTTCCAACATTCTGTAGGTGTCAATCTATTTGACATTTGTTGGGTATATACAATATTACTTTTAAACAATATTAATTTTAAACAGTCTTTCTACTTCATTTGGTACGTTCAATATTAATTTTAAACAGTCTTACTTTTAAACAGTCCTCAGGTTGTGACATGTTGTTACATATTTAGCCCCAAGGTATGGTCTGTCTCCTTCTCCTAGGACTAATCTCAATTTTGACAGATCATCCAATTCCTTGAAATCTGGGGTTGTTTGGCTTAGCTTGTTGAATAATATGTTTCTTGATGTGTTGAATTTTTCGCATTTTAGGAGGAAATGCATTTCTGTTTCAACCTCGCCAGCCAGACATTGATCGCATATTCTATTCTCTCTAGGCTGCCAGGATTTCTTGTATCTGCCTTTTTCAATTTCCAGTTGGTGGTCGCTTAGTCTGTACCTGGTGAGGGTCTGTCTCTGTTTTGTGTCTCTGATGGTCGTGAGGTAGTCTGCCAGTTTATATTCTCTTTTTAGGGCCCGGTAACATTCTAATCTGCTTTGGCTTTCGGTTATTTTGTTCCAATGTTCCAGGTAGGTTTCTTTGCATTTTTTAATGATTTGGTTCACTCGGATTGGTGTTTGGACGGCTGTGTTGGTCTGGGGCTGGTCAGGGTCCGGCTGAGTACTTAGTTTCAGTAGCAGCTGACTCAGGGGACTCTTTTCTGGGTTTAGCTCTTGGGTCTGAAAGGCTTTGAAATGAAGGGTGTCTGGGGAGCTAGATTTGAGGTGATTTAGGAAGTTTAGTGCTCGTTTTTGGATGTTTATTATCAGTGGGTATCTGCCTAGTTCGGCTCTGCATGCATTTGTTGGCGTTTTTCTTTGGGTGCGAAGGATGCTTCGGCAGAATTCTGCATGTAGGGCTTCTATTGTGTGTTTTTCCCATTTAGTGTAGCTTTGGTGATTTAGCGGGCCCCATACTTCACTACCGTACAGTGCAATGGGCAGGATTATGCTGTCAAAAATTTTGAGCCAGATTTTGATTGGGATTTGGATGTTGTAGAATTTTCTTTTTATTGCATATAGGGCTCTTCGGGCTTTTTCTTTTAGTGCATTCACTGCTATGCTGAAGCTCCCTGATGCTGTAATAGTTAGACCAAGGTAGGTGTAGCTCATAGTGTGTCCTATAGTGGTATCACTGAGGGTAAACTGGTATTTGTTTTCCTGACATCTGGGTCTTTTCTGAAAAATCATGATGTTGGTTTTCTTTAGATTTACTGTTAGAGCCCAATTTTGGCAGTATTTGTCGAGTAGGTCTAGTTGTTGCTGTAATCCCTGTTCTGTGGGAGACAGCAGAACCAGGTCGTCCGCATAGAACAGGGATTTCACTTCTCCATCTAGGAGACGGAGACCTGGTGACTCGCTTTGCTCCAGCATGTCTGCTAATTCATTTATGTATATGTTGAACAGGGTCGGGCTCAAATTGCAGCCCTGCCGGACGCCTCTTCTCTGGGTGAAGAAATCGGTGCGTTTGTCTCCAATTTTGACCCCGCATTTGTTTTTCAGATACATTGATTTAATAAGGTCATAGACTTTGCCCCCTATTCCACATTGAAGAAGTTTATAATAGAGCCCTTCGTGCCATATAGAGTCAAAGGCTTTCTTGAAGTCGATGAAACAGGCGAATATTTTCCCATTTTTTGTTTGGTGTATATGTTTTTCAATGAGGGTGTGAAGGGTATAGATATGGTCGGCGGTGCGGTGTTTTGGAAGAAAGCCTATTTGGTTTTTTCTGAGGATATTATGTTTGTTAAGAAAATCAAGTAATCTACTATTTAGAATACTGCAGAATAACTTCCCTAGACAACTGTTGACACAGATGCCGCGGTAGTTATTTGGGTCTGATTTGTTTCCGCTTTTATATATGGGGGAGATTAGTCCTTGGCACCAGATATCGGGAAAATAGCCTGAGCGTAATATGATGTTGAATAGTTTGAGTATCGCACCCTGCATCTCCATATTGCTGAACTTTAGCATTTCATTTTTGATGTTGTCTGGGCCACAGGCTTTCTTTAGGTGGAGAGATTTTGTTTTTGTGGCCAGTTCTTTCCATGTGATTGGGGAGTCTAGAGGGTTTTGGTTGTCTTTAATTGTTGCTTCTAATGTGTGGAGTTTTTCTGTGACCTGATGTTGACTTGGGTTTGTTTTGTTTTTTGGGATGTCTTTGTAGAGGTTTTCAAAATGTGTTCTCCAGATGTCGCCATCTTGGATTGGTAATGCTTGCAATTGTGTTGTACTCAGGTTATTCCACATTTCCCAGAATAGTTTTGGATTGGTGGAGTTTTCAATTTCTTCGAGTATTTTGTGGGTATAGTTTTGTGTTTTGTTCCTAATGGTGTGTTTATATCTTTTGAGGGTTTCATTGTATCTAGTACGTAGGTCCGGATTGTTTGGTTGCCGATGCTTTTGGTTTGATATTTTTCTCAGGTCTTTTCTGGCATTTTTGCATTCGTGGTCAAACCATTTCATATTTTTATTTTGTCTTTTGTGATGCTTCCTCTTCTGTTTCACGAGGTCGGCTTTTACAGCTGCCTCATGGAAGATCATATTTATATCCTCTATGGCCGTGTTTACACCATCTCTGGTGATCTCATATAGATTTTCTTTAAATTTTGAAATTTTACTTGTGAGATCAGGTGAATTTAGTGCTGTGATGAATTTATCTCCACTGTCTGGGGCCCATCTGTATGTCTGGTTTATTTTATGTAGCTTACTGTGTTCCTTTTTTGTGTCTGTAGTTTGGGCAGAAAGTTTAAGGTACACATTTATTTGGTTATGGTCTGAGAGGGGGGATTGCTGCCTGACAGTGAATGCGTTGATATCGCAGGGGTCCAGGTCAGTGATTGTATAGTCCACCACACTAGACCCTCTGTCTCTTTCTCTCTCTCACTCTCCCTCTCGCTGTCTCTCACTCCTCTCTCTCTGTCTCTCTGTCTCTATGCCTGTCTCTCTCTCTTTCCCTCTGTCTCTGTTTCCCTCCCTCTGCCTCTCTCCCTTTGTCTCTCTCCCTTTGTCTCTCCCTCCCTCTCTGTCTCTCCCTCTGTCTCACTCCCTCTCCCAATCTCCCGCTCTCTCTCGCTCTCACCCTCTGTATCTCTGCCTCAGTATTTTTGCTCCCTCTGCCTCTCCCTCTGTCTCTGCCTCTCTCCTCTCTCCCAGTCTCTCTCTCCCTCTCGCTCCCTCTCTTTCTCTCTCTCCCTCTCTCTCTCCCTCTCGCTCTCTTTCTCTCTCTCCCTCTCTTTCTCTCTCTCTCTCTCTCACTCCCTGTCTCACTGTCTCTCCCTCTCTGTCTCTCTCTCTCTGTCTCCCTCTCTGTCTCTCTCCCTCTCTCTCTCCTTCTCTCTCTCCCTCCCTGTCTCTCACCCTTTCTCTCTGTCTGTCTCTCTCTCTCTTTTGGTCTCTTTCCAATTCCAATTCCAATTCCAATTAAAATGCTTTATTGGCATGAAAGTTTACAGAGAACCATATTGCCAAAGCTTACATAGCAAAAAGGTACAGTTTTCCAACATTCTGTAGGTGTCAATCGATTTGACATTTGTTGGGTACATACAATATTACTTTTAAACAATATTAATTTTAAACAGTCTTTGTACTTCATTTGGTACGTTCAATATTAATTTTAAACAGTCTTAATTTTAAACAGTCCTCAGGTTGTGACATGTTGTTACATATTTGGCCCCAAGGTATGGTCTGTCTCCTTCTCCTAGGACTAATCTCAATTTTGACAGATCATCCAATTCCTTGAAATCTGGGGTTGTTTGGCTTAGCTTGTTTCTCTCTCTCCCTCTCTTTCTCTCTCTCTCTCTCTCACTCCCTGTCTCACTGTCTCTCCCTCTCTGTCTCGCTCCCTCTCTCTCTCCCTCTCTCTCTCTCCCTCTCTGTCTCTCACCCTTTCTCTCTGTCACTCTCTCCCTCTGTCTGTCTCTCTCTCCCTCTGTCTGTCTCTCTCTCTCTCTTTTGGTCTCTTTCTCTCCCTCTCTCTCTTTCTTTCTCTCTCTCTCTTTATCTCTCTCTCTGTCATAGAAGACAGGAGCAGGAGTAGGCCATTCAGCCCCTCGAGCCTGCTCCGCTGTCGCTCTCTCCCTCTCTCTGTTTCCCTCTTTCTCTCCCTCTCTGTCTGTCTGTCTATCTGTCTCTCTGTGTCTCTCTCTCTGTCTCTCTCTCTCCCTCTGTCCCTCCCTCTCCCTCTGTCCCTCCCTCTCCCTCTCTCACTCCCTCTCTCTCTGTTACACTCTCTGTCTCTCCCTCTCCCTCTTTGTCTCTCCCTCTCTGCCTCTCCCTCTCTCACTGTGTATCCCTCTCTCACTGTGTATCCCGCTCTCTCTCTGTCTCTCAATCTCTCTCTCATTCTGCCTCTCTCTCCCTCTCTCTCTATCTGTCTCTTTCTCTCTGTCTCATTCTCTCTCTCACTCTTCCTCTCTCTTTCTCTCGCTGTCTCTCACTCTTTCTCTCTCTCTGTCTCTATGTCTGTCTCTCTCTGCCTCTCTCTCTTTCCCTCTGTCTCTGTTTCTCTCCCTCTGTCTCTCTCGCTTTGTCTCTCTCCCTTTGTCCCTCCCTCCCTCTCTGTCTCTCCAATTCCAATTCCAATTCCAATTCAAATGCTTTATTGGCATGAAAGTTTACAGAGAACCATATTGCCAAAGCTTACATAGCAAAAAGGTACAGAGAGAGGTCCCTCTCTCATTCTCGCTCCGAATCTCCCTCTCTCTCTGTCTCTCTCGCTCTCACCCTGTCTCTCTACCTCAGTATTTTCACTCCCTCTGTCTCTCCCTCTCCCTCTGTCTCTCTCTCTCTCTGTCTCCCTCTCTCTCTCCCTCTCTGTGTCTCCCTCTCTCCCTCTCTTTCTCTCTCTCTGTCTCTCACCCTTTCTCTCTCTGTCTCTCTCTTTCTTTCTCTCTCTCTCTCTCTGTCTGTTTATCTCTCTCTGTCTCTCTCTCCCTCTCTGTCTGTCTCTCCCTCTCCCTCTCTGTCTCTCCCTCTCCCTCTCTGTCTGTCTCTCTCTCTCTCAATTCAATTCAATTCAATTCAATTCAATTCAATTCAAATCGCTTTATTGGCATGACAAGTTACATCTTATGTTGTCAAAGCATCGAAAAACATTCATGTTTATACACAAAAATACAGATCTATCCATATAGTGTATAAACAGATATATCACTGAGTGTATAAATATATTTTCATATAATTTATATATACTCTTTTCTTATATTTAGTGGTTGTCCCTCTGTTTATGGCAAGCTGTAACATAGTGTGCCGCTAGTGTTACACAATTTCTCTCTTCCCCTAGTAGGTATGGGAGTTTTTGGTCGTCATTCAAATTTCTGAATTCTGGGCCTATTTTTGTGAATTTTGGGTAGAAATTCTCCCTTATGCCCTGATATTTTCTACAAGCTGTGAGGAAGTGCATCTCTGTCTCCACCACTCCCTGACTGCAGTGAGAGCATATTCTGTCCTCTCTTGGTAGCCGGGTCTGCCTGTGTCTACCTTTTTCGATCGCCAGGCTATGTTCACTAAGTCTGTACATTGTCAAGGTTTTTCTCAGTTTGCTATCCTTTACCATGGTCAGGTAATCAGCCATGTTGTATTGTCTGTTTAGGGCCAAGTAGCAATTGAGTTTGCTTTGGGTTTTTGTTGTTTCTGCCCAATATGACAGATATTTTTCCTTTTGCTTAGCGACGATTGTGTTGGGTTGAATACTTTGTGTTACGCTGTCACTGTCCTGGGGCTGGTTATTGTTAGTAGTGTTAGTACAGGTAGACTACCCTTTATCCGAACTTCCGAAAACCGAAACCCTCTAAAAACCGAAGGTTTTTTCGGTCAGCGTAAGTCGTGCGCACGACATGACCAGAGTGGCGCACGACTTATGCTGAGCAGAGGGTCAGCGTAAGTCGTGCGCACGACCCCCCGCCGACCCCCCCGCCGACCCCCCCACCGACCCCGACCCGCCCGCGGACCCCCCCGCGGACCCCCGCTGACCCCGACCCCCCCATGGACCCCCGCCGACCCCGACTCCCGCCGACCCCCCCGCAGACCCCCGCCGACCCCCCCGCGGACCCCCGCCGACCCACCTTCCGAAATCCGAAATTTTCCGAAAACCGAAACACAGCTGGTCCCGAGGTTTTCGGATAAAGGATAGTCTACCTGTAGTTACTTCACTGAGTCCCAGGATTAGTTGACTGAGGGTATTCTTCTTTATGGTCCTCTCTTGGCATTTCAGGGCTTCGTAATGATAGCATTGGGGGTTGCTCATTTCTAGGTGTTTCCAGAATTTGGTGGCTCTTTTTTGGATAGTGATTATTAATGGATATTGGCCTAGTTCTGCCCTGCATGCATTGTTTACGGTTTTCCTTTGAGTCCGGAGGATACTTTTACAGAATTCTGCATGTAGGATCCCATTTTGCAAATTCTTGTTGTGTTAGCGGTCCCCGCACCTCACTGCCATAGAGTGCAATTGGTTCAATTACTGATTTGAAAATTTTGAGCCAAATGCTAATTGGGATTTCTATTTGGATTGATTTTTTAATGGCACAGAAAGCCCTTCTTGCTTTCTCTTTCAGTTCATTCACAGCCAGTTTGAAATTTCCCGTAGAACTGATTTTTAAGCCCAAGTATGTGTAGTTGGTGGTTTGTTCAATTTTGGTTGTTCCTCGTGTGAAATTTATTTTGGGTCCCTGATGTCTGGATCTTTGCTGGAACACAAGGACTTTGGATTTTTGGGGATTTATTGTCAGGGCCCAAGTCTGGCAGTATGACTCCAGCAGATCCAGGTTCTGCTGTAGACCCTCCTTAGTTGGTGACAGCAGAACCAGGTCATCTGCATAGAGGAGGAATTTAACCTTGGATTCGTATAGGGTGAGGCCGGGTGCTGTAGATTGTTCAAGTAGTTTTGCCAATTCATTTATGTAAATATTAAAGAGTGTCGGTGAGATTGGCGAGCCCTGCATCACCCCCCACCCCTATGGGAAGTATTTTGTTTGTTTGTCTCCAATTTTAACTGCACATTTGTTGTTTGTATACATTGATTTAATTACATCATATGTTTTTCCCCCTACCCCGCTTTCGATAAGTTTCAGGAATAAACTGTTGTGCCAGATGGAATCGAAAGCCTTCTGGAAATCTATGAAGCATGCGTAGATTTTGCTTTTGTTTTGATGAACGTGTTTGTCGATTAGGGTCTGTAGGGTGAAGATATGATCTGATGTTCTATAGTTTGGCAGGAATCCAATTTGGCTTTTACTCAAGACATTGTGCTTCTCAAGGAAGTTTATAAGTCTTTTGTTTATGATACTACAGAATACCTTCCCCGGGTTACTGTTTACACAGATGCCTCGATAGTTATTTGGGTCAACTTTGCCCCCACTTTTGTATATGGGCGTTATGAGTCCTTTGTTCCAGATATCAGGGAAGTAACCGACACTCAGAACCAAGTTGAAGAGTTTTAGGATAGCCAGTTTCATTTTATTGTCTGTGTGTTTAATCATCTCGCTTAGTATGCCGTCTGCCCCGCAAGCTTTTCCTGGTCGCAGGTCCTTGAGTTTTTCAAAAAGTTCTTTTTCTGTTATTATGGATTCTAGCGGGTTTTGGTTATCTTTTATGGCCATTTCGAGCTTTTCCAGTTTTTTGCATATTTGGTGTTGCTCTGGCCTGAGTGTTTTTCTGGTATAATTTTTCAAAGTGGTTTTCCCATGTGTCTCCATTTTGAATGGCCAATTCGTCGTGTTGTTTTTTGTGTAATGTATTCCAGTTGTCCCAGAAACAATTGGAATTAATGGATTCCTCAATGGAGCTGAGTGTATTCTTAATCTATTGCTCTTTTTTGGTTCTGAGTGTGTTTCTGTATTGTGTTAGTGTCTGACAATAAGTAAGGCGTAATTCCTCGTTTTCTGGATGTCTGTGTTTTTGGTTTGATATTTTTCTAAGTTTTTTCCTCATGTTATGGCAATATGGGTCAAAGCATTTTTCATAGCTTTTTGTTTTGGGTTTGTTCTTGCGAGCTTTCAAGTTTGACCTTGTTGCCAAATTATCAAAAATATTGTTTAGGTTATTCACTGCCCGGTTTACGCCTTCTTTATTGTGAGTGTATATGTTATCCAGAAAGGTGTCCAAGAGAGCTTGAGTTGATTCATTGCTAATTGCTTTCTGGTATTTTTCTGTGTCGTTTTTGGCCCATCTGTACGATTTTTTGGTGTTGTACAGTTTACTGGGTTGTGTTTCTGTGTTGTTTGTTTCTGACTTTTTAAGATAGTAATTTGACTGTGATCTGACAGTGTTGTTTGTGGTTTGACTGTGAATGCTCTGAAAGAGGATGGGTCCAAGTCTGTAATCATATAGTCTACGGTGCTGCAGCCAAGAGGTGAGCAATCGGTCGATCTTCCTAGGAGGTCTCCCATGAACCTACCATTGACAATGTACAGACCCAGGCTTTGACAGAGTTGCAGGAGCTGTTTTCCGTTGGTATTTGTCTGCTTGTCGCAGTTATGCCTGTATGGAAGGGAAGGGATATCGAAGTGGTTATTCCCGAATATGTAATTGTTTCCCTGATTATTGGTGAAGTCTGGTTTTTTGCCAGTTTTTGAATTGAGGTCACCACAGATCAACACGTTCTCCAGGGCCTGGTATTGGATAATTTCCCTCTCAATGTTGGAGAAGGTGTCCTCTTTAAAGTATGGGGATTCCATTGGGGGGATATAGAGTGCGCAAATGAAAACATCTTGGGTGTTAGAGATAATCCCCCTCTCAATTTTGAGCCACATGTGGTTTTCGCACTTTTTTATAAATTTGATGCAATTCTTAAGCTCTGTTTTAAACCAAATCAGTATGCCTCTGGAGTCTCTGCCTTGGGTTACTCCTGGTAATTTATTGGAGGGGACCACCAGCTCTGTGTACCCTTGGGTACGGCCAGTGTGTCCTTTTCCTTTATACCAAGTTTCCTGTAAAATGATAATATCTAGATCTTTAGCTTCATCTATGAACTGTGGGGTCCTACTCTTCACGTCGAGCACCGAAGAGCGTAGACCTTGGATATTCCAGGTCGAAATATATAAGGATTTCATGTTAAGTTTGATCTTTTACTATGATATGTTAAAGAATGATATGTGTTTGTCGTGTCTAAATGTGGGAAAAAAAGATCATCTCAGTTGTCTATAAATGCTAATACAGGTAGACTATCCTTTATCCGAAAACCTCGGGACCAGCCGTGTTTCGGTTTTTGGCAAATTTCGGATTTCGGAAGGTGGGTCGGCGGGGGTCCGTGGGGGGGTCGGCGGGGGTCGGGGTCGGCGGGGGTCCGCGGGGGAGTTGGCGGGGGTCCGCAGTTGTGGTTTGTCCGTCGCTGCTAGCCTGGAATGCAATGAAGTTCCGCATTTCCACCAACAGGTCGTCGTGCTCGGTCGGAACAGGGGCCGGCACCGCCGCGGGCTCAGAACTCTCGTTGCTTTCAAGCCTTTGGAAGAGAGTCAGGTGGTTCCGCGGGGGGGTCGGCGGGGGGTCGTGCGCACGACTTACGCTGACCCTCTGCTCAGCGTAAGTCGGCGGGGGTTGGGGTCGGCGGGGGTCCGCGGGGGGGTCGGCGGGGGTCGGGGTCGGCTGGGGTCCGCGGGGGGGTCCGCGGGGGGGTCGGCGGGGGTCAGGGTCGGCGGGGGGGTCGGCGGGGGTCCGCGGGGGGGGCCACAGGGGGTCGTGCGCATGACTTACGCTGACCCTCTGCTCAGCGTAAGTCGTGTGCCACTCTGGTCATGTCGTGCGCACAACTTACGCTGACCGAAAAAACCTTCAGTTTTTAGAGGGTTTCGGTTTTCGGAAGTTCGGATAAAGGGTAGTCTACCTGTACTACTTGGTTACAATTCTTTCTATTAATTAGTCCTTGATTTCTTTTCATTTTCTGATCCATAAGGCGGAAGTAGATGCTGCTGCACGTCTGCTTATTGTCTCTTAATGGATTGTCTCTGTCTGAGGTATTGCGTACGCCCTGTGCATCTCTCCCTCTGTCTGGTTGGGAGCGGTCCTGTTCCCCTGTAGGACAGGAGTGGTGCAGGTCTGATATTGTTGTTGTGCATGGGGATCCTCTCTGGTCCCGGTTGGTGTGGTGGTGGTCTCTGTAGTAGTCCTGGTATGTACCCCGCTGATCTCTGGTGGTCGGGGGGGGGTCCTCCTGGAGTCTGGGTATGGACCCGGTTAAAAGCGACGTCCTTCAGGGCTTTAGCAAAGATCGATATTCGTTTCCTGTGGATGTGGACGCGGTCGTAAAGACATTCCACATTGAGGGTGGGGTGTTGGGCCAGGTGCACGTTGTATTTTGATTCACAGTCTCTTGCTATGCTGGCATTTATCTCATGAATTATGTTGCTGTTAAAGTCTGTTCTCGGCAATATTGTGGAAACAGTGATTCTAGTGTTTGGAAATGTATTGCTTGCCTTCTTAATCACTGCTCTGAGCGATGTTGCTACCCCTTTCTGCCGGGCCTTTAGGTCATTTGTGCCCGTGTGTATTATTATGTGTTGAGGGGAGCCTAATTGGGTTTTGGTCAGCCATTCCAGGGCTCTGTCTGTTGTTGGGCACCAGATCTTTTCTACTTTACTTCTAGGGAAGAGCTTTTTCTCCCATAGAAATTTCCCATTTGAGTCTATGAGTATTACGATGTCAGCCTTGTTTGTGTTTACTGTCTGGTGGCTTTCGCCTGGACTCATAGCGTGTGTGTTGGGCTGGGGTGGTCGTGTCTGGTGTGTGCGCTCCTCTTGTGAGCGGCTCGCTTGTGGTTCCACGGTGGTGGGGGAAGACTGAGCTTCAGTATGCTGGTCGGTCTGTGTGGCACCCCCTGTATTGTGTGTCTGCTGCTGTTGTTCAGTGTGGGAGTGCAGCTGTTCAGTCGGGCTCTGTATTGTCTTATCTCTAGCCTCTGGCTGCTGGTCTAATGGTGCTATCTCTCCTCTATGGCTCTCTTTGTTTTCCTGCAGCTCTTTCACCTGATTCTCAAGTCGATTCAGCTCTCTCCAGTATCTCTCCCTCTCTTGCTTTTGTTCGTGTTTCAGTTTAAAGACCTCCTCTCTAAGTTTAACCATCTCTGTCTCTAACTGATTAAATTTATCCTTTAGTTGTATCTGGCTGTATGATCCCGGGGTATGTGTCTGGTCGGCCCTGGAGGGCTCACTCACTTCCTGGCTAGGCTGCTCTTCTCTTGGTGAGCTGGAAGTGGTAGGGGAAGTATGTGTGGCTTCCTCCCTGGTAATTACGCTGGGGTTAGTCAGCTGTATCATGTGGCTGTGGGGCCCCGGGGTTAGTATCTGGTTAGAACTGTGTGGCTCGTTCACCTCCTGACCAGGCTGATTTACTCCTGGTGAGTTGTCAATGGTGGGGGGAGTGCGGGTCGCTTTTCCCCTGTTAGCCACTCTGGGGCTGTTCCTTCCCCTCTCAGTTATTTCTTTCAGTGTCTTGAAGGCCGTTTCAAAGTTGTCGAGGTTGCCTTGCACTAATATTGTTCCGTTATCGTACATGTTGACAGTCGTGGTTGCACTGTCCGGGTCCCCTGGTTTCTTAATTTTCAGTTTGGACCCATTAGCGGTTCTTTCCTGCTTAACCCTGGTATAGTGTGATTTTATTGCTGTGATCCAAGCCGCTGGCTGATCTGAGTAAAAAATGAGATTACATTTTTCCCCAGTGTTGTACCGGTCAGCAAAAAGAGTTTCTGGTATTTCTCTCAGCTGTTTCTGCTTGATCGATTTTATAGCATTTTTTCTGGTGTTGGGGGGAATCTGGAAGAGGTTGCTCTCAGTGTGCCTCGGGAGCTGCTGTGGCTCCTCTGATTCGCTCATTATTGGTAGTGTAGAGGTAGAAAGTATTGTTGATCTTAGAATAAGCTTTTCTGGGGCCCCGGGTTTGGTGTTTCCCTTTCCCTGCTTGCGACCTTTCCCAGTCTCCGGACTCGCTCGCTCTCCAGGCCCTCCCACTCTCCCTCTCTTTCTCTCTCTCCCCCTGTCTCTCTCTGTTTCGCTCTCTGTCTCTCACTCGTCTCTCTCTATCTCTCCCTGCCTTGCTCTCTCGGTCTGTCTCTCTCCCCCTCTATCTCTCTGTCACTCCCTATTTCTCTGTCTCACCCTCTGTCTCTCTCTTTCTCACTGTGGGTGTCTCTCTCTCTATCTCACTGTCTGTCTCTCCCTCTTTCACTGTCTCTCTCTCACTATGTGTGTCTCTCTCTGTCTCTCTCTCTCTCTTCCCTCTGTCTCTGTCTCTCCCCCTCTCACTGTGTGTCCCTCTCTCTCTGTCACTCTCTCTGTCTCTCCCTTTCCCTCTCTGTCTCTCCCTCTCTGTCTCTCCCTCTCTGTTTCTCCCTCTCTTGCTGTGTATCTCTCTCTCGCTGTCTGTCCCTCTCTTCCCTCTGTCTCTGTCTCTGTCCAATTCCAATTCCAATTAAAATGCTTTATTGGCATGAAAGTTTACAGAGAACCATATTGCCAAAGCTTACATAGCAAAAAGGTACAGTTTTCCAACATTCTGTAGGTGTCAATCGATTTGACATTTGTTGGGTATATACAATATTACTTTTAAACAATATTAATTTTAAACAGTCTTTGTACTTCATTTGGTACGTTCAATATTAATTTTAAACAGTCTTAATTTTAAACAGTCCTCAGGTTGTGACATGTTGTTACATATTTGGCCCCAAGGTATGGTCTGTCTCCTTCTCCTAGGACTAATCTCAATTTTGACAGATCATCCAATTCCTTGAAATCTGGGGTTGTTTGGCTTAGCTTGTTGAATAATATGTTTCTTGATGTGTTGAATTTTTCGCATTTTAGGAGGAAATGCATTTCTGTTTCAACCTCGCCAGCCAGACATTGATCGCATATTCTATTCTCTCTAGGCTGCCAGGATTTCTTGTATCTGCCTTTTTCAATTTCCAGTTGGTGGTCGCTTAGTCTGTACCTGGTGAGGGTCTGTCTCTGTTTTGTGTCTCTGATGGTCGTGAGGTAGTCTGCCAGTTTATATTCTCTTTTTAGGGCCCGGTAACATTCTAATCTGCTTTGGCTTTCGGTTATTTTGTTCCAATGTTCCAGGTAGGTTTCTTTGCATTTTTTAATGATTTGGTTCACTCGGATTGGTGTTTGGGCGGCTGTGTTGGTCTGGGGCTGGTCAGGGTCCGGCTGAGTACTTAGTTTCCGTAGCAGCTGACTCAGGGGACTCTTTTCTGGGTTTAGCTCTTGGGTCTGAAAGGCTTTGAAATGAAGGGTGTCTGGGGAGCTAGATTTGAGGTGATTTAGGAAGTTTAGTGCTCGTTTTTGGATGTTTATTATCAGTGGGTATCTGCCTAGTTCGGCTCTGCATGCATTTGTTGGCGTTTTCCTTTGGGTGCGAAGGATGCTTCGGCAGAATTCTGCATGTAGGGCTTCTATTGTATGTTTTTCCCATTTAGTGTAGCTTTGGTGATTTAGCGGGCCCATGCCTCATGAAATTTATACTAAATCATCATTTAGCATTATAGAAAATAGTGTTTCCACACTCATCCCACAAAATAGGTCCATTTTATTTCGTTTTATTGAACTATATAAATGCGTTCTTTCCACATAAGCTGCTGGAATATCCAGGGCCTCCGCTCCTCAACTTTTGGGATGAAGAGTACAGACCCTGAATTCCTAAAAGCTATAAAAGACATTGATATAATTGTGTTAACAGAAACATGGTGCCAAAAGGACATGCCGACCCACTGTCCCCCAATGTACCATGAAATTATTGTGCCTTCAGTAAAGAACATTAAGACACGCAAGGGCAGAACCTCCGGGGGAATCCTCGTGTGGTATAAAGGAGAACTGAACAAACACATCTCACCGATAAAACAGGGAAAATCACACGTATGGCTAAAATTAGATAAAAATATAGGAATAGTAAAAAACGATGTTTACTTATGTGCGATCTACATACCTCCAATAGAATCGCCATATTTTGAAGAGGAGATATTTGACACTCTCCACATGGAAATCAGCCATTTCCAGGCCCAAGGAAAGGTGCTACTATGTGGGGACCTAAATGCAAGGACAGGATGTGAACCTGACTTCATAGACCCACAGGGCAACAACCATGTGTTTGGCCAGACCCCTCTATATGTCACACCAGCCATCGCAAACCGAAACAACCTCGATTGTGAAATAAATAAAAGCGGTAGGGAGGTAGTGCAACTCTGCCGAGCCTTAGGCCTGTACATAGTTAACGGTAGGTTCAGAGGGGACTCCTTAGGGAGACTCACATATTCCTCAACTCTTGGGTCTAGTGTGGTGGATTATACAATCACTGACCTGGACCCCTGCGATATCAACGCATTCACTGTCAGGCAGCAATCCCCCCTCTCAGACCATAACCAAATAAATGTGTACCTTAAACTTTCTGCCCAAACTACAGACACAAAAAAGGAACCCAGTAAGCTACATAAAATAAACCAGACATACAGATGGGCCCCAGACAGTGGAGATAAATTCATCACAGCACTAAATTCACCTGATCTCACAAGTAAAATTTCAAAATTTAAAGAAAATCTATATGAGATCACCAGAGATGGGGTAAACATGGCCATAGAGGATATAAATATGATCTTTCATGAGGCAGCTGTAAAAGCCGACCTCGTGAAACAGAAGAGGAAGAGTCACAAAAGACAAAATAAAAATAAGAAATGGTTTGACCACGAATGCAAAAATGCCAGAAAAGACCTGAGAAAAATATCAAACCAAAAGCATCGCCAACCAAACAATCCGGACCTACGTACTAGATACAATGAAACCCTCAAAAGATATAAACACACCATTAGGAACAAAACACAAAACTATACCCACAAAATACTAGAAGAAATTGAAAACTCCACCAACCCAAAACAATTCTGGGAAATGTGGAATAACCTGAGTACAACACAATTGCAAGCATTACCAATCCAAGATGGCGACATCTGGAGAACACATTTTGAAAACCTCTACAAAGACATCCCAATAAACGAAACAAACCCAAGTCAACATCAGGTCACAGAAAAACTCCACACATTAGAAGCAACAATTAAAGACAACCAAAACCCTCTAGACTCCCCAATCACATGGAAAGAAATGGCCACAAAAACAAAATCTCTCCACCTAAAGAAAGCCTGTGGCCCAGACAACATCAAAAATGAAATGCTCAAGTTCAGCAATATGGAGATGCAGGGTGCGGTACTCAAATTATTCAACATCATATTACGTTCAGGCTGTTTTCCCGATATCTGGTGCCAAGGACTAATCTCCCCCATATATAAAAGCGGAAACAAATCAGACCCAAATAACTACCGCGGCATCTGTGTCAACAGTTGTCTAGGGAAGTTATTCTGCAGTATTCTAAATAGTAGATTACTTGATTTTCTTAACAAACATAATATCCTCAGAAAAAACCAAATAGGCTTTCTTCCAAAACACCGCACCGCCGACCATATCTATACCCTTCACACCCTCATTGAAAAACATATACACCAAACAAAAAATGGGAAAATATTCGCCTGTTTCATCGACTTCAAGAAAGCCTTTGACTCTATATGGCACGAAGGGCTCTATTATAAACTTCTTCAATGTGGAATAGGGGGCAAAGTCTATGACCTTATTAAATCAATGTATCTGAAAAACAAATGCGGGGTCAGAATTGGAGACAAACGCACCGATTTCTTCACCCAGAGAAGAGGCGTCCGGCAGGGCTGCAATTTGAGCCCGACCCTGTTCAACATATACATAAATGAATTAGCAGACATGCTGGAGCAAAGCGAGTCACCAGGTCTCCGTCTCCTAGATGGAGAAGTGAAATCCCTGTTCTATGCGGACGACCTGGTTCTGCTGTCTCCCACAGAACAGGGATTACAGCAACAACTAGACCTACTCGACAAATACTGCCAAAATTGGGCTCTAACAGTAAATCTAAAGAAAACCAACATCATGATTTTTCAAAAAAGGCCCAGATGTCAGGAAAACAAATACCAGTTTACCCTCAGTGATATCACTATAGGACACACTATGAGCTACACCTACCTTGGTCTAACTATTACAGCATCAGGGAGCTTCAGCATAGCAGTGAATGCACTAAAAGAAAAAGCCCGAAGAGCCCTATATGCAATAAAAAGAAAATTCTACAACATCCAAATCCCAATCAAAATCTGGCTCAAAATATTTGACAGCATAATCCTGCCCATTGCACTGTACGGTAGTGAAGTATGGGGCCCTCTCTCGATCTGTCTGTCTTTCTCGCTGTCCCTGTCTCCCTCTGTCTCTCCCTGTCTCACGCTCTCGCTCCCTCACTCTCTCTCTCTTTCAATCTCTCTGCCTCTCTCTTCCTCGCTCTCTCTTTTGCTCTCCCTCCCTCTCTGTCTCTCTCTGTTTCTCTTCCTCTCACTCTCTCATCCACTCTCTGTCTCTCTCTCTGCCTCTCTCTCCCCTATCTCTCTGTCTCACTCATTGTCTCTGCCTCCCTCTCCCTCTGTCTCGCTCTGTTTTTGTCTGTCTCTCTCTGTTTCTGTCCCTCTCTCCCTTTGTCTCTCCCTCCCTCTCTGTCTCTCCCTGTCTCCTCCTTTCTCACTCTCTCACTCGCTCTCCCTTTGTCTTTGTCTCTCTCCCTCTCTATCGCTGTCACTCCCTATCTCCCTGCCTCCGTATTTTGCTCTTGCTCTCTCCCTCTGTCTCTCCCTCTCTGTCTCTCTTTCTCTCTCTCTGTCTCCCTCTCCGTCTCTGTTTCTCTGACCCTCTGTCTGTCTCTCTCTCTCTCTGTTTCTCTCACTCTCTCTCTCTGTCACCCTCTCTCTCACTGTCTCTCACTCTGTCTCTCTCTCTCTGTGTCTGTCACTCTCCCTCCCTGTCTCTCTCTCTCTCTCTCTCTGTCTCCCTCTCCATCTCTGTTTCTCTCTCCCTCTGTCTCTCTCTCTCTATCTCTCTCTCTCCCCCTCTCTCACTCAGTCTCTCTCTCTGTCTCTCTCCCTCGCTCTCTGTCTCTTTCTCTCTCTCTGTCTCTCTCCCTTTGTCTCTTTCTCTCTCTTTCCTCTCTGTCTCTCTCCCTTTGTCTCTCCCTCCCTCTCTGTCTCTCCCTCTGTCTCTCCCTGTCTCACTCTCTTGCTCTCTCTCTCCACTCTCCCTCTGTCTCTCTCACTCTCTATCTCCGTCGCACCCTATCTCTCTGTCTTACCCTCTGTCTCTCTGACTCAGTATCTCGCTCTCTGTCTCTCCCCCTCTCTCTCTGTCTCTCTCTCTCCCTCTCTCTGTCTCTCCCTCTCTGTCTCTTTCTCTCTCTCACCCTCTTTCACGCTCTCTCGCTCTGTCTCTGTGTGTCTCTCTCTCTGTCTCTCCCTTTCTCTCTCTCTCTCCCTCTCTTTCTGTCTGTTTGTCTGTCTCTCTCATAAGCCCAAGCATTGATAGGAAGAGTCAGACTTGGGGAGGGAAGGGGAGGGGGCAATGGGGAAAGTGGGTGGGGGGGTGGGGCGCGGAGAGGATAGGTCTTTGTCTCATTGTGCGGGGATTAGATGGTCTCCAGTTTCCCCTCAGTGTAGGGAGTGAGGACAGTGGTCCCTTTAGTGAGGTTTGCAGAGGCCTGTGTGGGAGATCAGGCTGCGGAAGATAATCGAGTTCCTTCACGGAAGGGGAGGGCCAGGGGAGGGGAGAGGCGAGGTGCAGAGTTTCCTCTCAACTGGGCAGGGGGAAAGAGAGGGGGAGTTGGAAGAGGCCCAAGTTGCATGTCAGCTGGGTGAAAGGAGTGACTGGGCTGCTTCTCAACAGGGGACGGTGGGGGGGGGGGGGGCGGACAAGGGTATGAGACCAGAGTCGGTTTCTGTGGGGTGTGGGAGAATTTGGAAGGGGCCAGAGTTGGGGGAGGAAGAGATCAGAACATAGGAACAGGAGAAGGCTATTTAGCCCCTTGAGCCTGTTCCGCCATTCAATGAGATCCTGGCTGATCTGCGACCTAACTCCATAGACCCGTCTTTGGCCCACATTCCTTAATACCATTGGTTAACAAAAATCTGTCAATCCCAGATTTAAAAATAACAATTGATCTCGCATCAATTGCCGTTTGCGGAAGGGAGTTCCAAACTTCTACCACCCTTTGCGAGCAGAAGTGTTTCCTAACTTCACTCCTGTTGTTACAGATCGGTTAGTCAACAGGCATCGTGAGGTCAATTCTAGTGCTTTTTGGGTGTACAGGGTTTTATCTTCTTACAATTCTGTGGCCTACATTGGCCTTCATAGCGAGAGGATTCGAGTACAGGAGCAAGGATGTCTTGCTGCAGTTGTACAGGACCTTGGTGAGACCACATCTTGAGTGTTGTGTGCAGTTTTGGTCGCCTTATCCGAGGAAGGGTGTTCTTGCCATGGAGGGAGTGCAGCGAAGATTCACCAGGCTGATACCTGGGATGGCAGGAATGACGTATGAGGAGAGATTGGGTCGATTAGACTTATATTCGCTGGAGTTTAGAAGAATGAGAGGGGATCTCATTGAAACTTATAAAATTCTAACAGGATTAGACAGACTAGATGCAGGAAGGATGTTCCCGATGGTCGGGGGAGTCCAGAACCAGGGTTCACAGTCTAAGGATAAGGGGTAGGCCATTTAGGACTGAGATGAGGAGGAATTTCTTCGCCCAGTGAGTGGTGAACCTATGGAATTCTCTACCACAGAAGGCAGTTGAGGCCAATTCATTAAATATATTCAAGAAGGAGTTAGGTATATTTCTTAAGGCTAAAGGGATCAAGGGATATGGGGAGAAGGCAGGGACAGGGTACTGAATTTGGATGATCAGCCATGATCTCATTGAATGGCGGAGCAGGCTCGAGGGGCCGAATGGCCTACTGCTCCTATCTTCTATGTTTCTATGTAGCGCCCAAGAGGGAAGCGGGCGCTTCTGGAAGCGCCCCGCCTCCCTCTTGGGGTGCTGCGAGGGAATGTCATGCCGCGGTACTACAGGCCTTCCTTTATAATGGGGAACGAGGAAATGGCAGAGAAATTAAATAGAATACTTTGTTTCTGTCTTCACGGAGGAAGACACAAAAAAATCTCCCAGAAATACAAGAAAATCAAGGGTGTGGCGAGAAGGAGGAACTTAAAGAAGTTATTATTAGTAATGTAATACCCACTGGAAATGTTATGTATGCTAAGTATGGTTATCAATCTTGAACTTAGACACTGTATTATCATTGTTATAAATCCCTGGGTTAAAGTTGCCCATGTGAAGGTACGGCAAGAACTTTTAAGGACACAATGTGACTAAGAGCATACTTTCCATAATTCTGCACCAGTATCAACTGTTGCAGACAGTGAGGCTGGGCAGTCTCCAGGCAGAAACCCCAGGAGGAAGGGGTGGAGTCGGGGTTTTCGAGCGGGAAAAGGAAGCGACTGGAAGAGAAGAGGGCAGGAGCTCTGAAAAAGAGGGCTCAGGAGGCAAATGGCTGCCGCATCCCGTCCCGGGCTTCCAAACTCGGCCGCCGCCCTTCGTATTAATAGCTCTGCATCCAGAACTCAAAGTGGGATTCAGTGATCGCGAAGAGAATTCAACGAAGGGGTTCGGAGTCGTAAGTCTTGCAGACATTATACATACCATGAGCTCCAACTTAAGCGCGCCAACGAAAGAGTGCACTCGAATTTGGACACAGGGACAGATTCTCCTTTGAATCCATGTAAATGGAGAATGTATGTTTATTATGTCTAGATTCATTCTAATGTATGCAAATGTCTAATTTAGTTCATTGACCTGTAATCTTCTTATACTGTCTGACGTTAAAACTATAAAGTAAGATAATTAGAATTAAGCCATTGTAGTAGTGATCTCCTTACTGGACTATAGAATACTGTCTACAACAGAGACCACATCTCACATATATCTAGAGAACCGTGAAGAGGTTACAGTAAAAAAACAGTACTAGCAAAATCAATGGGACTAAAAGTCGATGAATCCCAAGGACCGGATGACCTACATCCTAGGGTTTTGAAAGAGGTGGCCATTGGGATAGTGGACGCATTAGTTGTCATCTTCCAAAATTCTATAGATTCTGGAGCTGTTCCTGCAGATTGGAGGATAACAAATGTAACCCCGCTATTTAAGAAAGGAGGGAGAGAGAAAACGGGGAACTACAGACCTGTTAGCCTTACATCAGTAGTTGGGATAATGCTGGAATCTATTATTAAGGATGCAATAACTGGGCACTTAGAAACTAATAGTAAGATTGGGCAGTCAACATGGATTTATGAAAGGGAAATCCTGTTTGACAAACCTATTAGAGTTCTTTGAGGATGTAACTAGTGGAGTAGACAAAGGGGAACCAGTAGATGTGGTGTATCTGGATTTCCAGAAGGCCTTCGATAAGGTCCCACACAAGAGGTTGGTGAACAAAATTACGGCACATGGAATTGGGGGTAATATACTAGCATGGATTGAGAATTGGTTAACAGACAGAAAACAAAGAGTAGGGATAAACGGGTCTTTTTCAGGATGGCAGGCTGTGACTAATGGGGTATGGCAAGGATCAGTGCTTGGGCCCCAGCTATTCACAATCTATATTAATGATTTGGATGAGGGGACTAAATGTAACATTTCCAAATTTGCTGATGATGCAAAGCTTGGTGGCAGTGGCAGTTGTGAAGAGGATGTGAAGAGGCTTCAAGAGATCGCAACAGGCTCAGTGAGTGGGCGAGAACATGCCAGATGGAATATAATGTGGATAAATGTGAAGTTATCCACTTTGGTAGAAAAAACAGAAAGGCAGAGTATTTCCTAAATGGTGAAAGATTGGGGAATGCAGATGCTCAAAGGGACCTGGGTGTACTTGTACATGAGTCACTGAAAGTGAATGTGCAGGTGCAGCAAGCCATTAGGAAGGCAAATGGTATGCTGGCCTTCATTACAAGAGGATTTGAGTACAGGAGTGAAGAAGTCTTACTCCAATTATATAGGGCCTTGGTGAGACCACACCTAGAGTACTGTGTACAATTTTGGTCTCCTTACCTAAGGAAGGATATACTTGCCATAGAGGGAGTGCAACAAAGGTTCACGAGATTGATTCCTGGGATGGCGGGACTGTTGTATGAGAAGAGATTGAGTAAACTAGGCCTGTATTCTCTTGAATTCAGAAGAATGAGAGGGGATCTCATTGAAGCATACAAAATTATTACAGGGCTTGATAGGGTGGATGCTGGGAGAATGTTTCCCTTGGCTGGGGAGTCTAGAACCAGGGGCCACAGCCTCAGGATAAAGGGTAGGACATTTAGGACTGAGATGAGGAGGAATTTCTTCACCCAGAGGGTGGTGAATCTTTGGAATTCTCTACCCCAGAGGGCTGTGGAGGCTCAGTCATTGGGTATATTCAAAACAGAAGTCGATAGATTTCTGACTAGTAAGGACATCAAGGGATATGGCGATAGGGCTGGTGAATGGAGTTGAGACAGAAGATCAGCCATGATGTCACTGAATGGCGGAGCAGGCTCGAAGGGCCGAATGGCCGACTCCTGCTCCTATTGCTTATGTTTTTATGTTCTAAATAAGATCATGGCTGATCTGATCTTGGTCTCAACCCCACTTCCCTGCCCGCTCCCCATAACCTTTGACTCCCTTATCGTTCCAAAATCTGTCTATCTCCACCTTAAATATATTCAATGACTTCGCCTCCACAGCTCTCTGGGGAAGAGAATTCCACAGATTCACGACCCTCTGAGAGAAGAAATTCCTCCTCATCTCCCTCTAAAATGGGTGCCCCCTTATTCTGAAACTATGCCCCCTAGTTCTAGATTCCCCCACGAGGGGAAACATCCTCTCAGCATCTACCCTGTCGAGCCCCCTCAGAATCTTATATGTTTCAATAAGGTCCCCTCTCATTCTTCTAAACTCCAATGAGTACAGGCCCAACCTGCTCAACCTTTCCTCATAAGACAACCCCTTCATCTCCGGAATCAACCTCGTGAACCTTCTCTGAACTGCCTCCAATGCAAGTATATCCCTCCTTAAATAAGGAGACCAAAACTGTACGCAGTACTCCAGGTGTGGTCTCACCAACACCCTGTACAGTTGTAACAGGACTTCCCTACTTTTATACTCCATTCCCTTTGCAATAAAGGCCAACATTCCATTTGCCTTCCTAACTACTTGCTGTACCTCAATGTTAACTGTTTGTGTTTCATGTACGAGGACCCCCAGATCCCTCTGTACCGCAGCGTTCTGTAGTCTCTCTCCATTTAATAACAATTTGCTTTCCTATTCTTCCTACCGAAGTGAATAACCTTGCATTTTCCCACATTAAACTCCATCTGCCAGATTTTTGCCCACTCACTTAACCGATCTGTATCCCTTTGGAGATTCTTTGCATCCTCCACACAATTTGCTTTCCCACCTATCTTTGTATCATCAACAAATCTGGCTACATTACACTCGGGCCCTTCGTCCAAGTCATTAATATAGATTGTAAATAGTTGAGGCCCCAGCACTGATCCCTGCGGCACCCCACTAGTTACAGTTTGCCAACCGGAAAATGACCCATTTATCCCGACTCTCTGTTTTCTGTTAGTTAGCCAATCCTCTATCAATGCTAATGTATTACCCCCAACCCCGTGAGCTCTTATCTTGTGTAGTAACCTTTTATGTGGCACCTTATCGAATGCCTTCTAGAAATCCAAATACACCACATCTACTGGTTCCCCTTTATCCACCCTGCTTGTCAAACATGATTTCCCTTTCATAAAACCATGCTGACTCTGCTTGACTATATTATGATTTTTCTAAATGCCCTGCTACCACTTCCTTAATCCACTCTCTCTGCAGCCACCTCTTTTAAGACCCTAGGATGCAGGCCATCGGGTCCAGGGGACTTGTCTACCTTCAGTCCCATTAGTTTGTCTTGTACTTTTTCTCTAGTGATAGTGATTGTTTTAAGTTCCCCCCCCCGCCCCAATAGCCCCTTGATTATCCATTATTGGGATGCTTTTAGTGTCTCCGCCATTTCCTTGTTTCCCATTATTAATTCCCCAGACTCATAGAAACATAGAAACATAGAAGATAGGAGCAGGAGTAGGCCATTCGGCCCCTCGAGCCTGCTCCGCCATTCAATGAGATCATGGCTGATCATCCAAATTCAGTACCCGGTCCCTGCTTTCTCCCCATACCCCTTGATCCCTTTGGCCTTAAGAAATATATCCAACTCCTTCTTGAATATATTTAATGGCCCAGTAATTCCGGGCCCACGCGTGAGTAGGGACGGGGTACTCACGCGTGGGCCCGATGGAAGTGCCGGTTTTCAGGATGCACAGCGCATGCGCTGAAAACCGGCATTTCCTGTCCTCTGACCCAAGGGGTTAAGAGGCTGAACGCGTGCGACGTTTCGGGCAGCGCGTGCGACTTGGATTTCCTTTATTTTTAGAGAGTTGCGCATGTGTAAAGGCCTCCGGTATTTACACATTGAAAAACCAGGTGTAAGTACTTAGTTTTACAGGTAAGTGGTCTATTAATACAATTTAGAATTTTTTTTTCCACAGGTTTATTATTTTTAAAGAATTTACAGTAAGGTAAGTTTAGTTTTAGCCCTGATTTTTTTATATAATTGTTTTCAAATTTTAAAATTATTGTTTAAAATAGTTTTTTACAGTTATTTATGGTTCATTTAAGTAGTGCAATGTTTTTTTTAATTTTCTTTCAAGTTTAAGTAGTGTTTTGGGCGCCCGGAGTTTTCATGAGTTTGACAGCTCTTACTATTAAACTCATGAATGAACTTTTGCAACCTCCCATTGATTGCCCTGTGCTCACGTGATCCCAGCCAGCTCATCGCACTAAGTACGCCGCTGGGTCATGCACGCACAGCACGGCAGGACCTCAAGCGGGCCAGTGAGAGCAAATGCAATACGGGCCAGGATTGAAATGTCAGCGAGCCGGGTAAGTGAACATCAGGGGCTTGCACGCACGGCAAGCTCCCGATCCTAATTTCAGGGCCAATGTATTGGCCTCAACTGCCTTCTGTGGTAGAGAATTCCACAGGTTCACCACTCTCTGGGTGAAGAAATTCCTCCTCATTTCTGTCCTAAATGGCTTACCCCTTATCCTTAGACTGTGACCCCTGGTTCTGGACTCCCCGGCCATCGGGAACATCCTTCCTGCATCTAGTCTGTCCAGTCCTGTCAGAATTTTATAAGTTTCAATGAGATCCCCTCTCATTCTTCTAAACTCCAGCGAGTACAAGTCCAATTGACCCAATCTCTCCTCATACGTCATTCCTGCCATCCCAGGTATCAGCCTGGTGAATCTTCGCTGCACTCCTTCCATGGCAAGAACGTCCTTCCTCAGATAAGGCGACCAAAACTTCACACAATACTCAAGGTGTGGTCTCACCAAGGCCCTGTACAACTGCAGCAAGACACCCTTGCTCCTGTACTCAAATCCTCTCGCTACAAAGGCCAACATACCATTTGCCTTCCTAACCGCCTGCTGCACCTGCATGCTTACCTTCAGCGACTGGTGCACAAGGACACCCAGGTCTCGTTGCACTTCCCCTTCTCCCAATCTATTGCTGTTCAGATAATAATCTGCTTTCCTGTTTTTGCCACCAAAGTGGATAACCTCACATCTATCCACATTATATTGCATCTGCCATGCTTCTGCCCAATCACCCAACCTGTTCAAATCATACTGGAGTTTCTCGGCATCCTCCTCACAGCACACACGCCCACCCAGCTTTGTGTCGTCTGCAAATTTGGAGATATTACATCTAGTTCCCTTGTCCAGATCATTAATATATATTGTGACTAGCTGGGGTCCAAAGACCGATCCCTGCGGTACCCCACTAGTCACTGCCTGCCACTCGGAAAAAGACCCGTTTATTCTGTCTGCCAACCAGTTCTCTATCCAAGTCAATACCTTGCCCCCAACCCCATGCGCCTTAACTTTACACGCTAATCTCTTATGCGGAACCTTATCTAAAGCCTTCTGAAAGTCCAGATACACCACATCCACTGGTTCTCCCTTATCTATTTTACCAGTTACATCCTCAAAGGCATACAAAGACTCATCAAAGTTCATTAAATATATTCAAGAAGGAGTTGGATATATTTCTTAAGGCTAACGGGATCAAGGGATATGGGGAGAAAGCAGGGACAGGGGACTGAATTTGGATGATTAGCCATGATCACATTGAATGGCGGAGCAGGCTCGAGGGGCCGAATGGCCTACTCCTGCTCCTATCTTCTATGTTTCTATCCTCTAGGGGACCAACGTTTACTTTAGCTACTCTCTTCCTTTTTACATACTTGGAGAAGCTCTTACTGTCTGTTTTTATATTTCTTGCTAGCTTACTCTCATAAGCTATCTTCTCTCTATCATTTTTTTAGTCGTCCTTTGCTGGTTTCTAAATATTTCCCAATCCTTTGGCCTTCCACTATTGTTCGCAACATTGTCTGTCTTTGTTTTCAATTTGATACCATCCTTTGCTTCCTTCATTAAACACAGGTGGTTCATCCTTCTCTTAGAGTCTTTCTCAGTGGAATATATCTTTGCTTATCTTCTCTCCCTCTCTCTCTGTCCCTCTCTCTTTCGATCTGTCTCTGTCTTTCTCTCTCTGTCTCTCTCAGTCTCTCCCTCTCTCTGTCCCTCTCTCTCCCTCTCTCCCTGTCTCATTGTGTCTCTCTTTCTCTCTCTGTCTCTCTCAGTCTCTCTCTCTCTCTCTCAGTCTCTCTCAATTCAATTCAATTCAATTTCAATTCAATTCAATTCAAATGCTTTATTGGCATGAAAGTTTACAGGGAACCATATTGCCAAAGCTTACATAACAAAAAGTACAGTTTTCCAGCATTCTGTAGGTGTCAAACAATTCTGACCTTCGTTGGGTACATACAATAATACTTTAAACAATATTAATTTAAACAGTCTTTGTACATCAGTGGGTACATTCAGTATTAATTTTAAACAGTCCTCAGGTTGTGACATGTTGTTACATATTTGGCACCAAGGTATGGTCTGTCTCCTTCTCCCAGGACTAATCTTAATTTTGACAGGTCATCCAATTCCTTGAAATCTGGGGTTGTTTGGCTGAGCTTGTCAAATAATGGGCCAGAAATTGCTGAACGGGGCTTGCAGCCCCGTTTTTGCACTTACCCCGCGCTCCTGCCGATCAGCTCCAGGGACGCCTGCACTTGCTGAAACAGAAAGAAGAATCCCGGGCAGCGTATGACGTCACGCCGCCCAGGAGTGCAGCCAGCGCGAAGCCAGGAGTGTGCAGTGCAAGTGAGACACGCCCCTTGAGGTCTCAGTTTCACTGGACACGCCCCCAATGTTTCTGTCAAGCTGCTTTGCTTTTTTACATGCAAAGCAGCAGTTTAAATAGGTTTTTGGAAGTTTTTTGAAGATTTTGGTAACTTTTATAAACTTTTTTAAATGTTTACATTATTTTGAGTAATCTGAAGTAGTTTTAAAGAGAATTAAAGCAATTTAAAGACTTTTAAAAGCCCTAAAAGAATTTTTTTAATTCCATTTATTTATTTAGCAATGTCGTCGTCATACGTGTCTTCACACTGTTCCCTTTGGGGAACTGTATGAAGTGGTGGAAGGATTTATGGCCATGATTAACGCTCATTCCGTGACCGTAACCATCTTTGAACCAGCCATTAGGGCGGTTAGTCCTATGGCGGGAGGGTTTTACAGGCTCCCACAAGCTATACAAGGAGGGGGGGCCACCCACACCCACGGACGCAAATATCCCACTGGATGTCAACCCAGAATTTAGAGCCGGAGCTCCGACTCCACTTGCCGGGACTGTCTGGAGCGGGGTTCGAAACCCTACCCTGATCTGGCCCAGCGGCGGGGATCCTACCGCTATGACAAAGGCCCAATCCGATTAGCAACGTGAAATGGCAGCATAGGGCTCCAGTCACGGGGAGGGAAAAGGCGCAGGAAACGTATGGGTGTCACCTTTTGTGCGGAGTGGGCCTTTTGCGTAGCAGTAAGCATCCCCGCCGCTGGGCCAGAAGGAGTAGCGTTTTGAACCCCACTCCAGACAGTCCCGGCAAGTGGAGTCGGAGCTCCAACTTTAAATTCTGGGTGGACATTCAGCGGGATACTTGCGTCCGTGGGTGTTGGTGGCGCCCCCCCCCCTCAGATGGGTTGTGGGAGCCCGTAAAACCCTCCCGCCATAGGACTAACCACCCTAATGGTTGGTTCAAAGATGGTTACGGTCACGGAATGAGCGTTAATCACGGCCATAAATCCTTCCACCACTTCATACAGTTCCCCAAAGGGAACAGTGTGAGGATACGTACGATGATGACCTCTTGCGCAATGCACCTCCTTGGACCCTCAGTCGCAGATGCGAGGGGGCAAGTCGTGCAATTGTTAAATTTTTCATTTTATTGACATGTAAAATGTTAGCACAGTAATTCCCTTCCAAATGCGCGAGTACGGTTGGGGTACTTACGCATCTGGCTGGATGAAATGCCGGTTTTCAGCATGCACAGTGCATGTGGGGGAAACCGGCATTTCCTGTCCTCTGAACGAAGGGGTTCAGAGGCAGAACGCGTGCGACTGCACAGGCAGCGCGTGCGCAGTATAATTCGCCGCTTTCATTAATGCTTTCAGTGAGGTCAAGTCATTACAACTTACACATGAAAAAAGCATGGGTACAGTTGCTCCAGAGGCTGCGGAGGAAGATATTTATTATCGTGGAGCTTCTGAAAGTATGTATGTCTGTATATATTCCTTTGCGTGTTATGTATATATTCCTTTACTTATGTGTATGAATGTATTATTTAATTATGACTTTCAGAGAAAGTAACTTATTGGAAAATCATAATTAAAAACATACATTCATACACATTAGTAAAGGAATATAAAACATACATACATATACGTAAAGGAATATATGTGGACATACATACATAACTCATTCTCACATTCCATTCACACAGCCACAATTGCTCCTTCTACCTACCGTTCTGAAAACCCTTTAAAAAAAATAAAAAAATTTTAACTTTAAAACTTACTTAAAATTTCTTAAAATAACTTCCCTCCCTTTCCCAAACAAAAATATTGCATTTCAGAAGCTCCACGATAAAATATATCTTCCTCCGCAGCCAATGAACAACTTTACACTTGCTTTTTTCAAGTGTAACTTCTAAGGACTTACCCTCACTGAATCCATCATTGAAATCCACAAAGTTCACTGCGCAAGCGCTGCCTGTGCAGTCGCACGCGCTGTGAATAGACCTCGGGTCTGGAAATGCCGGCGTTCCCCGCATGCGCTGTTCCTGCTGAACGCCGGCATTTCCAACGGCCAGATGCGTGAGTACCCCGACCGTACTCACGCTTCTGGCCGCGAATTTCTGGCCCAATATGTTTCTTGTTTTGTTGAATTTTTCGCATTTTAGGAGGAAGTGCATCTCTGTCTCAACCTCGCCGGCCAGACATTGATCACATATTCTATTCTCTCTAGGCTGCCAGGATTTCTTGTATCTTCCTTTTTCAATTGCCAGTTGGTGGTCGCTTAGTCTGTACCTGGTGAGGGTCTGTCTCTGTTTTGTGTCTCTGATGGTCGAGAGATAGTCTGCCAGTTTATATTCTCTTTTTAGGGCCCGGTAACATTCTAATCTGCTTTGGCTTTTGGTTATTTTGTTCCAATGTTCCAGGTAGGTTTCTTTGCTTTGTTTAATGATTTGGTTCACTTGGATTGGTGTTTGGACGGCAGTGTTGGTCTGGGACTGGTCAGGGTCCGGCTGAGTAGGAGTACTTAGTTTCAGTAGCAGCTGACTCAGGGGACTCTTTTCTGGGTATAGTTCTTGGGTCTGGAAGGCTTTAAAATGAAGGGTGTCTGGGGAGCTAGATTTGAGGTGATTTAGGAAGTTTAGTGCTCGTTTTTGGATGTTTATTATCAGTGGGTATCTGCCTAGTTCGGCTCTGCATGCATTTGTTGGTGTTTTCCTTTGGGTGCGAAGGATGCTTCGGCAAAATTCTGCATGTAGGGCTTCTATTGTGTGTTTTTCCCATTTAGTGTAGCTATGATGATTGAGCGGGCCTCTCTCTCTCCCTCTCTGTCTCTCTCTCCCTGTTTCATTCTGCCTCTCTTTCACTCTCTCTCTCTCGCTCTGCGTTTCTCTCTGTGTCTCTGTCTTTCTCTCTCTGTCTGTCTCTCTCCCACTCTGTCTCTCTCACACTCTGTCTCTCTCTCTGCCTGTCTCTCCCTCTGTCTCTTTTGTAGTGTATGTACCTTTAAGAGAGAACTACTTTTACAGCTCCTGTATACTGTAGTACCGGCAGTGACCACACCTGTATATAAGCCTTGAGCATGCCACTGTACCCCAGTCTTGAGACTACCCTCCTCCAGTAAACACCTGTTGATTGTTAAGTTACAGCATCCGTGTGGTTATTGAAAAACAGCATACTCTCAGAATCACGGATCTAACATCTTTCTCTCTCTGACTCTCTCTCTCTCTGACTCTCTCCCTCTGTCTCTCTCTCTCTCTGTCTCTCTCTCTCTCTGTCTCTCTCTGACTCGCTCCCTCTGTCTCTCACTCCCTCTTTCTCTCTCTCTCTTTGTCTCTCTCTGTCTCTGTCTCTCTCTCTGACTCTCGCCCTCTGTCTCTCACTCCCTCTTTCTCTCTCTCTCTTTGTCTCTCTCTCTGTCTCTCTCTCTCTCTGTCTCTCTCTCTGTCCCTCTCACTCTGTCTCTCTCTCTCTTTGTCTCTCTCTCTCTCTGTCTCTCTCTCTGTCTCTCTCTCTCTCTATGACACTCTCTCTCTCTCTCTCTCTCTGTCTCTCTCTCTGTCTCTCTCTGTCTCTCTCTCTGTCTCTCTCTGTCTCTCTCTCTGTCTCTCTCTCTGTCTCTCTCTGTCTGCCTCTCTCTCTCTCTCTCTCTCTGTCTCTCTCTCTGTCTCTCTCTGTCTCTCTCTGTCTCTCTCTCTGTCTCTCTCAGTCTCTCTCTCTGTCTCTCTCTCTGTCTCTCTCTCTCTGTCTCTCTCTGTCTCTCTCTCTGTCTCTCTCTCTCTGTCTCTCTCTCTGTCTCTCTCTGTCTCTCTCTCTGTCTCTCTCTCTGTCTCTCTCTCTCTATGACACTCTCTCTCTCTCTGTCTCTCTCACTCTCTCTGTCTCTCTCTCTGTCTCTCTCTGTCTGTCTCTCTCTCTCTCTCTGACTCTGTCTCTCTCTCACTCTGTGACACTCTCTCTCCCTCTTTCTGTCAGTGATACAGTTAATATTCACTCTGTTGGTTGGCTGGGAAGGTTAGAAACAAAACACAAACAAACCGGTGTTGATGTTGCTGATTTGTTTAATTATACACAGATTCCATCCCCTACCAGTTATCATTTGCATGATGGAAATGCTGCCAGGGAGCAGACTCTGAGACTGAGTTCTTGTTTCCAACACCTCCACCAATAGGAACCAAATCATCATAAGAACAAGAGGAGGCCCGTTCAACCCCTCAGTACAGCCCCTACGACAATGAGTCACTCCCTTAGTGCTGCCCCTCCGACAGTGCAGCGCTCCCTCAGTGCTACCCCTCCGACAGTGCAGTGCACCGTCAGTACTACCCCTCCGACAGTGCAGTGCACCGTCAGTACTGACCCTCCGACAGTGCAGCGCTCCCTCAGTACTGACCCTCCGACAGTGCAGTGCACCCTCAGTACTGACCCTCCGACAGTGCAGCGCTCCCTCAGTACTGACCCTCCGACAGTGCAGTGCACCCTCAGTACTGACCCTCCGACAGTGCAGCGCTCCCTCAGTACTGACCCTCCGACAGTGCAGTGCTCCCTCAGTACTGACCCTCCGACAGTGCAGCGCTCCTTCAGTACTGGCCCTCTGACAGTGCGGCGCTCCCTCAGTACTGCCCCTCCGACAGTGCGGTGCTCCCTCAGTACTGACCCTCCGACAGTGCAGCGCTCCCTCAGTACTGACCCTCCGACAGTGTGGCTCTCCCTCAGTACAGACCCTCTGACAGTGTGGCTCTCCCTCAGCACTGCCCCTCCGACAGTTCAGCGCACACTCAGTATTGACCCTCCGACAGTGCGGCTCTCCCTCAGTACTGCCCCTCTGACAGTGCAGCGCTCCCTCAGTACTGACCCTCCGACAGTGCAGCTCTCCCTCAGTACTGCCCCTCCGACAGTGCAGCGCACCCTCAGTACTGACCATCCGACAGTGCAGCGCTCCCTCAGCACTGCCACTTCAACAGTGCAGCGCTCCCACAGTACTGCCCCTCTGACAGTGCAGCGCTCCCTTAGTAGTGACCCTCCGACAGTGCAGCACTCCCTCAGTACTGACCCTCCGACAGTGCAGCGCTCCCTCAGTACTGCCCCTCCCACAATGAGTCACTCCCTCAGTACTGCCCCTCCGACAGTGCAGCGCTCCCTCAGTACTGACCCTCCGACAGTGCAGCGCTCCCTCAGTACTGCCCCCCCACAATGAGTCACTCCCTCAGTACTGCCCCTCCGACAGTGCAGCACTCCCTCAGTACTGACCCTCCGACAGTGCAGCGCTCCCTCAGTACTGCCCCTCCCACAATGAGTCACTCCCTCAGTACTGCCCCTCCGACAGTGCAGCGCTCCCTCAGGACTGACCCTCCGACAGTGCAGCGCTCCCTCAGGACTGACCCTCCGACAGTGCAGCGCTCCCTCAGTACTGCCCCTCCCACAATGAGTCACTCCCTCAGTACTGCCCCTCCGACAGTGCAGCGCTCCCTCAGTACTGACCCTCCGACAGTGCAGCGCTCCCTCAGTACTGCCCCTCCCACAATGAGTCACTCCCTCAGTACTGCCCCTCCGACAGTGCAGCACTCCCTCAGTACTGGCCCTCCGACAGTGCAGCACTCCCTCAGTACTGCCCCTCCGACATTGCAGCGCTCCCTCAGTACTGCCCCTCCGACAGTGCAGCGCTCCCTCAGTACTGACCCTCCGACGGTGCAGCGCTCCCTCAGTACTGCCTCACCGACAGTGCAGCGCTCCCTCAGTACTGCCCCTCCAACAGTGCAGCGCTCCCTCAGTACTGCCTCACCGACAGTGCGGTGCTCCCTCAGGACTGCCCCTCTGACAATGCGGTGCTCCCTCAGGACTGACCCTCCGACTGTGCGGCGCTCCCTCAGTACTGCCCCCTCTGACAGTGCAGCGCTCCCTCAGTACTGCCCCTCCGACAGTACGGCACTCGCTCAGTACTACCCCTCACACAGTGCGGCGCTCCCTAATTACTGCCCTCTCTGACAGTGCAGTGCTCCCTCAGTATTGTCCCTCCTACAAGGCGGCACTCCCTCAGTACTGCCCCTCCGACAGTGCAGCGCTCCCTCAGTACTACTCCTCCCACAGTGCAGCGCTCCCTCAGTACTGCCCCTCCGACAGTGCGGTGCTCCCTCAGTACTGCCCCCCCACAGTGCAGCGCTCCCTCAGTACTGCCCCTCCCACAGTGCAGCGCACCCTCAGTACTGCCCCCCCACAGTGCAGCGCTCCCTCAGTACTGACCATCCCACAGTGCAGCCCTCCCTCAGTAAAGCCCATCCAACAGTGCAGCGCTCCCTCAGTACTCCCCCTCCGACAGTGCAATGCTCCCTCTGCACTGCCCCTCCGACAGTGCGGCCCCTGCTCAGTACTGCCCCTCCCACAGTGCGGCGCTCCCTAATTACTGCCCTCTCTGACAGTGCAGCGCTCCCTCAGCACTGACCCTCCGACAGTGCAGCACTCCCTCAGTACTATCTCTCCGACAGTGCAGCGATCTATCAGTACTGCCTCTCAGACAGAACAGTGCTCCCTCAGTACTGCTCCTCCAACATTGCAGCACGCCCTCAGTACTGCCCCTCCGAGAGTGCGGTGCTCCCTCAGTACTGCCCCTCCGAGAGTACAGCGCTCCCTCAGTACTGCACCCTCCAATACTGCAAAGCTCCCTCAGTACTGCCCCTCCGACAGTGCAGCACTCCCTCGGTGCTGCCCCTCAGACAGTGCAGCGCTCCCTCAGTTCTGCCCCTCCGACAGTGCAGCACTCCCTCAAAGCTGCCTGTCCGACAGTGCAGTGCTCCCTCTGTTCTGCCCCTCCGACAGTGCAGCGCTCCCGAAGTACAGCCCCTCCGACAGTGCAGCGCTCCCTCAGTTCTGCCCCTCCGACAGTGCAGCGCTCCCTCGGTTCTGCCCATCCGACAGTGCAGCACTCCCTCAGTTCTGCCCCTCCGACAGTGCAGCGCTCCCTCATTTCTGCCCCTCCGACAGTGCAGCGCTCCCTCAGTACTGCCCACTTACAGTGCAGCGCTCCCTCAGTACTGACCTTCTGACAGTGCAGCGCTCCCTCAGTAGTGACACTCCAACATTGCAGCACTCCCTCAGTACTGTCCCTCCGACATTGCGGCGCTCCCTCAGTACTGCCCCTCCGACAGTGCGGCGCTCCATCAGTACTGCCCCTTCGACAGTGCAGTGCTCCCTCAGTACTGCCCGATGACAATGCAGCGCTCCCTCAGTTCTGCCCCTCCGACAGTTCAGCGCTCCCTCAGAACTGCCCGGTGATAGTGCAGCTCTCCCTCAGTACTGACCCTCCAACATTGCAGCACTCCCTCAGTACTTCCCCTCCGACAGTGCAGCGCTCCCTCAGTACTGCCTCTCCAACAGTGCGGCGCTCCATCAGTACTGCCCCTCCCACAATGTGGTGCTCCCTCAGTACTGACCCGCCGACAGTGCAGCACTCCCTCAGTACTGCCCCCCCACGACGCAGCGTTCCTCAGTACTGTCCCTCCGACAGTGCGGCACTCCCTCAGTACTGCGCCTCCGACAGTGCGCATTTCCTCAGTACTGCCCCTCCGACAATGCAGCGCTCCCTCAGTACTGCCCCTTCGACAGTGCAGTGCTCCCTCAGTACTGCCCGATGACAATGCAGCGCTCCCTCAGTTCTGCCCCTCCGACAGTTCAGCGCTCCCTCAGAACTGCCCGGTGATAGTGCAGCTCTCCCTCAGTACTGACCCTCCAACATTGCAGCACTCCCTCAGTATTTCCCTCCGACAGTGCAGCGCTCCCTCAGTACTGCCTCTCCAACAGTGCGGCGCTCCATCAGTACTGCCCCTCCCACAATGTGGTGCTCCCTCAGTACTGACCCGCCGACAGTGCAGCACTCCCTCAGTACTGCCCCCCCACGACGCAGCGTTCCTCAGTACTGTCCCTCCGACAGTGCGGCACTCCCTCAGTACTGCCCCTCCGACAGTGCGCGTTTCCTCAGTACTGCCCCTCCGACAATGCAGCGCTCCCTCAGTACTGTCCCTCCGACAGTGCAGGGTTTCCTCAGTACTGTCCTTCCGACAGTGCGGCGCTCCCTCAGTACTGCCCGCTTACAGTGCAGCGCTCCCTCAGAACTGTCCCTCCGACAGTGCAGCACTCCCTCAAAGCTGACCCTCTGACAGTGCAGTGCTCCCTCAGTACTGCCCCACCGACAGTGCGGCGCTCCCTCAGTACTGCCTCTCCGACAGTGCGGCGTTCCATCAGCACTGCCCCTCCCACAATGTGGTGCTCCCTCAGCACTGACCCGCCGACAGTGCAGGGTTTCCTCAGTACTGCCCCTCCGACAGTGCAGCGCTCCCTCGGTACTGCCCCTCCGACAGTGCAGGGTTTCCTCAGCACTGTCCTTCCGAAAGCGCGGTGCTCCCTCAGTACTGCCCCTCCGACACTGCGACGCTCCCTCAGTACTGCCCGCTGACAGTGCAGCGCTCCCTCAGTACTGTCCCTCCGACAGTGCAGCACTCCCTCAAAGCTGGCCCTCCGACAGTGCAGCGCTCCCTCAGTACTGAACATCTGACAGTGCAGCGCTCCCGAAGTACTGCCCCTCCGACAGTACGGCGCACCCTCAGTACTGACCCTCGGACAGTGCAGTGCTCCCTCAGTACTGCCCCTCTGACAGTGCAGCACTCCCTCTAAGCTGCCCCTCCGACAGTGCAGCGTTCCCTCAGTTCTGCCCCTCCGACAGTGCAGCGCTCCCTCAGTACTGCCCCTTCGACAGTGCAGTGCCCCGTCAGTACTGCCCGCTGACAGTGCAGCGCTCCCTCAGTACTGTCCCTCCGACAGTGCAGCACTCACTCAAAGCTGCCCCTCCGACAGTGCAGTGCTCCCTCAGTACTGAACCTCTGACAGTGCAGCGCTCCCGAAGTACTGCCGCTCTGACAGTGCAGCGCTCCCTCAGTACCGCCCCTCTGACAGTGCGGCGCTCCCTCAGTACTGCCCCTCCGACAGTGTAGCACTCCCTCAGTACTGCCCTTCCGACAGTGCAGCAATCCCTGAGTTCTGCCCCTCCGACAGTTCAGCGCTCCCTCAGTTCTGCCCCTCCGACAGTGCAGCACTCCCTCAGTACTGCCCACTGACAGTGCAGCGCTCCCTCAGTACTGATCTTCCGACAGTGCAGCACTCCCTCAGTACCGACCCTCCAACATTGCAGCACTCCCTCCGTACTGCCCCTCTGACAGTGCGGCGCTCCCTCAGTATTGCCCCTCTGACAGTGCGGTGCTCCATCAGTACTGCCCCTCCCACAATGTGGTGCTTCCTCAGTACTGACCCTCCGACAGTGCAGCGCTCCCTCAGTACTGCCCCTCCCACAACGCAGCGTTCCTCAGTAATGTCCCTCCTACAATTCGGCACTCCCTCAGTACTGCCCCTCCCACAGTGCACGCTCCCTCAGTACTGTCCCTCCGACAATGCAGCGCTCCCTCGGTACTGCCCCTCCGACAATGCAGGGCTTCCTCAGTACTGACATTCCGACAGTGCAGCGCTCTCTGAGTACTGCCCCCTCTGACAGTGCAGCGCTACCTCAGTATTGTCCTTCTGACAGTGCGGCGCTCCCTCAGTACTGCCCCTCCGACACTGCGGCGCTCCCTCAGTACTGCCCCTCCGACAGTGCGGCGCTCCCTCAGTACAGCTCCTCCGAAAGTGCGGCGCTCCCTCAGTACTGCCCCTCCGACAGTGCAGTGCTCCCTCAGTACTGACCCTCCGACAGTGCGGCTCTCCCTCAGTACTGCCCCTCCGACAGTGCAGCGCACCCTCAGTACTGCCACTCCGACAGTGCAGCGCTCCCTTAGTAGTGACCCTCCGACAGTGCAGCGCTCCCTCAGTACTGACCCTCCGACAGTGCAGCGCTCCCTTAGTACTGCCCCTCCGACAGTGCAGCGCTCCCTCAGTACTGCCCCTCCGACAGTGCAGCACTCCCTTAATACTGAACCTCTGACAGTGCAGTGCTCCCTCAGTACTGACCCTCCGACAGTGCAGCGCTCATTCAGTACTGCCCCTCCCACAGTGCAGCGCACCCTCAGTACTGCCCCTCCGACAGTGCAGCACTCCCTTAATACTGAACCTCTGACAGTGCAGTGCTCCCTCAGTACTGACCCTCCGACAGTGCAGCGCTCATTCAGTACTGCCCCTCCGACAGTGCAGCGCTCCCTCAGTACTGCCCCTCCGACAGAGCAGCGCTCCCTCAGTACTGACACTCTTACAGTGCGGCTCTCCCTCAGTACTGCACCTCCGACAGTGCAGCGTTCCCTCAGTACTGCCCTTCCGACAGTGCAGTGCTCCCTCAGTACTGACCCTCCGACAGTGCAGCGTTCCCTTAGTACTGCCCCTCCGACTGTACAGCACTCCCTTAGTAGTGACCCTCTGTCAGTGCAGTGCTCCCTCAGTATTGACCCTCCGATAGTGCAGCGCTCCCTCAGTACTACCCCTCCCACAATGAGTGACTCCCTCAGTACTGACCCTCCGACAGTACAGCAGTTCCTCAGTACTGACCCTCCGACAGTGCAGCGCTTCCTCAGTACTGCACCTCCGACAGTGCAGAGCTCCCGCACTAGTGCCCCTCCCACAGTGCAGCGCTCCCACATTACTGCCCCTCCCACAGTGCAGCGCACCCTCAGTACTGCCCCTCCGACAGTGCAGCGCTCCCTCGGTACTCCCCCTCCGACAGTGCAGCGCTCCCTCTGTACTGCCCCTCCAACACTGCGGCGCTCCCTCAGTACTGCCCCTCCGACAGTGAAGCGCTCTCTCAGTACTGCCCATCCGACAGTGCAGCGCTCCCTCAGTACTGCCCCTCCAACAGTGCAGCACTCCCTCAGTACTGCCCCTCCGACAGTGCAGCACTCCCTCAGTACTGCCTCTCCTACAATGCGGCGCTCCCTCGGTGCTCACCCTCCAACAGTGCAGCGCACACTCATTACTGGCCCTCCAACACTGCAGCGCTCCCTCAGTACTGCCCCTCCGACAGTGCGGCGCTCCCTTAGTACATCCCCTCCAACAGTGCAGCGCTCCCTCAGTACTGCCGCTCTGACAGTGCAGCGCTCCCTCAGTACTGCCCCTCCAACAGTGCAGCGCTCCCTCAGTACTTACCCTCCGACAGTGCAGCGCTCCCTCAGTACTGCCCCTCCGACTGTGAAGCGCTCCCTCAGTACTGCCCCTCTGACAGTGCAGCGCTCCCTCAGTACTGCCCCTCTGACAGTGCAGCGCAGTACTGCCCCTCCAACAGTGCAGCACTCCCTCAGTACTGTCCCTCTGACAATGCTGCATTCTCTCAATACTGACACTCCGACAGTGCAGCGCTCCCTCAGTACTGCCCCCACCCCCACAGTGGAGCGCTCCCTCAGTACTGCCCCTCCCACAGTGCAGACCTCCCTCTGTATTGCCCCTCCGACAGTGCAGCACTCCCTCAGTACTGTCCCTCTGACAGTGCAGCGCTCCCTCAGTACTGTCCCTCCGACAGTGCAGCGCTCCCTCAGTACTGCCCCTCCGACAGTGGTGCGCTCTCTCAGTTCTACCCCTCCGACAGTGTAGCACTCCCTCAGTACTGCTCCTCCGACAGTGCAACGCTCGCTCAGTAATTACCCATCCGACAGTGCAACGCTCACTCTGTACTCACCCTCCGACAGTGCGGCGCTCCCTCTGTACTGCCCCTCCAACAGTTCAGCGCTCACTCAGTACTGAGCCACCGACAGTGCAGCGCTCCTTCAAAACTGCCCCTCCGACAGTGCAGCACTCCCCCAGTCCTGGCCCCTCCAACAGTGCAATGCTCCCTCAGCACTGCCCCCTCCGACAGTGCAATGCTCCCTCAGTACTGCCCCTCTGACAGTGCGGCGCTCCCTCAGTACTGCCCCTCCAATAGTGAAGCGCTCACTCTGTACTGACCCTTCCGATAGTGCAGCGCTCCCTCAGTACTGCCCCTCCAACAGTGCAGTGCTCCCTCAGGACTGACCCTCCGACAGTGCAGCGCTCCCTCAGTACTGACCCTCCGACAGTGCAGCGCTTCCTCAGTACTGCCCCTCCGACAATGCGGCATTATCTCAGTACTGACCCTCCGACAGTGCGGTGCTCCCTCTGTACAGCCCCTCCAAGAGTGCAGCACTCCCTCAGTACTGCCCCTCCGACAATGCGGCGTTCTCTCAGTACTGACCCTCCGTCAGTGCAGCGCTCCCTCAGTACCGCCCCTCCGACAGTGCAGCGCTCCCTCAGTACTGACCCTCCGACAGTACGGCTCTCCCTCAGTACTGCCCCTCCGACAGTGCAGCGCGCTCTCAGTACTGACCCTCCGACAGTGCGGCTCTCCCTCAGTACTGCCCC
Organism: Somniosus microcephalus; assembly: GCF_052327205.1. NCBI lineage: Eukaryota > Metazoa > Chordata > Chondrichthyes > Squaliformes > Somniosidae > Somniosus > Somniosus microcephalus. The sequence continues at coordinate 187,629 of NW_028225636.1, read as the reverse complement.
TCCGACAGTGCAGCGCACCCTCAGTGCTGCCACTCCGACAGTGCAGCGCTCCCTTAGTAGTAACCCTGCGGCAGTGCAGCGCTCCCTCAGTACTGACCCTCTGACAGTGCAGCGCTCCCATTGGTACTGCCCCTCCGACAGTGCAGCGCTCCCTCAGTACTGCCCCTCCGACAGTGCAGCACTCCCTTAATCCTGAACCTCTGACAGTGCAGTGCTCCCTCAGTACTGACCCTCCGACAGTGCAGTGCTCCCTCAGTACTGCCCCTCCCACAGTGCAGCGCACCCTCAGTACTGCCCCTCCGACAGTGCAGTGCTCCCTCAGTACTGACCCTCCCACAGTGCAGCGCTCCCACAGTGCTGTCCCTCCAACAGTGCGGCGCTCCCTCAGTACTCCCGCTCCGACAGTGCAGCTCTCCCTCTCTACTGCCCCTCCGACAGTGCAGCGCTCCCTCAGTACTGTCATTCCAACAGTGCGGCGCTCCCTCAGTACTTACCCTCCGACAGTGCAGCGCTCCCTCAGTACTGCCCCTCCGACAGTGAAGCGCTCTCTCAGTACTGACACTCCGACAGTGCAGTGCTCCCTCAGTACTGCCCCTCCGACAGTGCAGCGCTCCCTCAGTACTGCCCCTCCGACAATGCTGCATTCTCTCAATACTGACACACCGACAGTGCAGCGCTCCCTCAGTGCTGCCCCCACCCCCACAGTGGAGCACTCCCTCAGTACTGCCCCACCCACAGTGCAGACCTCCCTCTGTATTGCCCCTCTGACAGCGCAGCACTCCCTCAGTACTGTCCCTCTGACAGTGCAGCGCTCCCTCAGTACTGTCCCTCTGACAGTGCAGCGCTCCCTCAGTACTGCCCCTCCGACAGTGGTGCGCTCTCTCAGTTCTGCCCCTCCGACAGTGTAGCGCTCCCTCAGTACTGCCCCTCCGACAGTGCAACGCTCCCTCAGTACTTACCCGTCCGACAGTGCAACGCTGCCTCAGTACTCACCCTCCGACAGTGCGGCTCTCCCTCAATACCGCCCCTCCAAAAGTGCAGCGCTCCCTCAGTACCGACACTCCGACAGTGCAGCGCTCCCTCAGTACTGCCCCTCCGACAGTGCAGCACTCCCTTAATCCTGAACCTCTGACAGTGCAGTGCTCCCTCAGTACTGACCCTCCGACAGTGCAGCGCTCCCTCAGTACTGCCCCTCCCACAGTGCAGTGCACCCTCAGTACTGCCCCTCCGACAGTGCAGTGCTCCCTCAGTACTGACCCTCCCACAGAGCAGCGCTCCCACAGTGCTGTCCCTCCGACAGTGCGGTGCTCCCTCAGTACTCCCTCTCTGACAGTGCAGCTCTCCCTCTGTACTGCCCCTCCGACAGTGCAGCGCTCCCTCAGTGCTGTCGTTCCGACAGTGCGGCGCTCCCTCAGTACTTACCCTCCGACAGTGCAGCGCTCCCTCAGTACTGCCCCTCCGACAGTGAAGCGCTCCCTCAGTACTGACCCTCCGACAGTGCAGTGCTCCCTCAGTATTGATGCTCCGACAGTGCGGCGCTCCCTCAGTTCTGCCCCTCCGACAGTGCAGCGCTCCCTCAGTACTGCCCCTCCGACAGTGCAGCGCAGTCCTGGCCCTCAAAAAGTGCAGCACTCCCTCAGTACTGCCCCGCCGACAATGCTGCATTCTCTCAATACTGACACTCCGACAGTGCAGCGCTCCCTCAGTACTGCCCCCACCCCCACAGTGGAGCGCTCCCTCAGTACTGCCCCTCCCACAGTGCAGCCCTCCCTCTGTATTGCCCCTCCGACAGTGCAGCAGTCACTCAGTACTGTCCCTCTGACAGTGCAGCGCTCCCTCAGTACTGTCCCTCCGACAGTGCAGCGCTCCCTCAGTACTGCCACTCCGACAGTGCGGCGCTCCCTCTGTACTGCCCCTTCAACAGTGCAGCGCTCAGTCAGTACTGAGCCACCGACAGTGCAGCGCTCCTTCAAAACTGCCCCTCCGACAGTGCAGCGCTCCCCCAGTACTGGCCCTCTGACAGAGCAGCGCTCCCTCAGTACTGACACTCTTACAGTGCGGCTCTCCCTCAGTACTGCACCTCCGACAGTGCAGCGCTCCCTCAGTACTGCCCTTCCGACAGTGCAGTGCTCCCTCAGTACTGACCCTCCGACAGTGCAGCACTCCCTCAGTACTGTCCCTCTGACAGTGCAGCGCTCCCTCAGTACTGTCCCTCCGACAGTGCAGCGCTCCCTCAGTACTGCCCCTCCGACAGTGGTGCGCTCTCTCAGTTCTACCCCTCCGACAGTGTAGCGCTCCCTCAGTACTGCTCCTCCGACAGTGCAACGCTCGCTCAGTAATTACCCGTCCGACAGTGCAACGCTGCCTCAGTACTCACCCTCCGACAGTGCGGCGCTCCCTCTGTACTGCCCCTCCAACAGTTCAGCGCTCACTCAGTACTGAGCCACCGACAGTGCAGCGCTCCTTCAAAACTGCCCCTCCGACAGTGCAGCACTCCCCCAGTACTGGCCCCTCCAACAGTGCAACGCTCCCTCAGCACTGCCCCCTCTGACAGTGCAATGCTCCCTCAGTACTGCCCCTCTGACAGTGCGGCGCTCCCTCAGTACTGCCCCTCCAATAGTGAAGCGCTCACTCTGTACTGACCCTTCCGATAGTGCAGCGCTCCCTCAGTACTGCCCCTCCAACAGTGCAGTGCTCCCTCAGGACTGACCCTCCGACAGTGCAGCGCTCCCTCAGTACTGACCCTCCGACAGTGTGGCGCTCCCTCAGTATTGCCCCTCCGACAGTGCTGCGCTCCCTCATTACTGCCCCTCTGACAGTGCAGCGCTTCCTCAGTACTGCCCCTCCGACAATGCGGCATTATCTCAGTACTGACCCTCCGACAGTGCGGTGCTCCCTCTGTACAGCCCCTCCAAGAGTGCAGCACTCCCTCAGTACTGCCCCTCCGACAATGCGGCGTTCTCTCAGTACTGACCCTCCGTCAGTGCAGCGCTCCCTCAGTACCGCCCCTCCGACAGTGCAGCGCTCCCTCAGTACTGACCCTCCGACAGTACGGCTCTCCCTCAGTACTGACCCTCCGACAGTGCAGCGCGCTCTCAGTACTGACCCTCCGACAGTGCGGCTCTCCCTCAGTACTGCCCCTCCGACAGTGCAGCGCACCCTCAGTGCTGCCACTCCGACAGTGCAGCGCTCCCTTAGCAGTAACCCTGCGGCAGTGCAGCGCTCCCTCAGTACTGACCCTCTGACAGTGCAGCGCTCCCATTGGTACTGCCCCTCCGACAGCGCAGCGCTCCCTCAGTAATGCCCCTCCGACAGTGCAGCACTCCCTTAATCCTGAACCTCTGACAGTGCAGTGCTCCCTCAGTACTGACCCTCCGACAGTGCAGTGCTCCCTCAGTACTGCCCCTCCCACAGTGCAGCGCACCCTCAGTACTGCCCCTCCGACAGTGCAGTGCTCCCTCAGTACTGACCCTCCCACAGTGCAGCGCTCCCACAGTGCTGTCCCTCCGACAGTGCGGCGCTCCCTCAGTACTCCCGCTCCGACAGTGCAGCTCTCCCTCTCTACTGCCCCTCCGACAGTGCAGCGCTCCCTCAGTACTGTCGTTCCAACAGTGCGGCGCTCCCTCAGTACTTACCCTCCGACAGTGCAGCGCTCCCTCAGTACTGCCCCTCCGACAGTGAAGCGCTCTCTCAGTACTGACCCTCCGACAGTGCAGTGCTCCCTCAGTACTGATGCTACCGACAGTGCGGCGCTCCCTCAGTACTGACCCTCCGACAGTGCTGCGCTCCCTCAGTACTGCCCCTCCGACAATGCTGCATTCTCTCAATACTGACACACCGACAGTGCAGCGCTCCCTCAGTGCTGCCCCCACCCCCCACAGTGGAGCGCTCCCTCAGTACTGCCCCACCCACAGTGCAGACCTCCCTCTGTATTGCCCCTCCGACAGTGCAGCACTCCCTCAGTACTGTCCCTCTGACAGTGCAGCGCTCCCTCAGTACTGTCCCTCCGACAGTGCAGCGCTCCCTCAGTACTGCCCCTCCGACAGTGGTGCGCTCTCTCAGTTCTGCCCCTCCGACAGTGTAGCGCTCCCTCAGTACTGCCCCTCCGACAGTGCAACGCTCCCTCAGTACTTACCCGTCCGACAGTGCAACGCTGCCTCAGTACTCACCCTCCGACAGTGCGGCTCTCCCTCAATACCGCCCCTCCAAAAGTGCGGCGCTCCCTCAGTACTGACACTCCGACAGTGCAGCGCTCCCTCAGTACTGCCCCTCCGACAGTGCAGCACTCCCTTAATCCTGAACCTCTGACAGTGCAGTGCTCCCTCAGTACTGACCCTCCGACAGTGCAGCGCTCCCTCAGTACTGCCCCTCCCACAGTGCAGTGCACCCTCAGTACTGCCCCTCCGACAGTGCAGCGCTCCCTCAGTACTGACCCTCCCACAGAGCAGCGCTCCCACAGTGCTGTCCCTCCGACAGTGCGGTGCTCCCTCAGTACTCCCTCTCTGACAGTGCAGCTCTCCCTCTGTACTGCCCCTCCGACAGTGCAGCGCTCCCTCAGTGCTGTCGTTCCGACAGTGCGGCGCTCCCTCAGTACTTACCCTCCGACAGTGCAGCGCTCCCTCAGTGCTGCCCCTCCGACAGTGAAGCGCTCCCTCAGTACTGACCCTCCGACAGTTCAGTGCTCCCTCAGTACTGATGCTCCGACAGTGCGGCGCTCCCTCAGTTCTGCCCCTCCGACAGTGCAGCGCTCCCTCAGTACTGCCCCTCCGACAGTGCAGCGCAGTACTGGCCCTCAAAAAGTGCAGCACTCCCTCAGTACTGCCCCTCCGACAATGCTGCATTCTCTCAATACTGACACTCCGACAGTGCAGCGCTCCCTCAGTACTGCCCCCACCCCCACAGTGGAGCGCTCCCTCAGTACTGCCCCTCCCACAGTGCAGCCCTCCCTCTGTATTGCCCCTCCGACAGTGCAGCACTCCCTCAGTACTGTCCCTCTGACAGTGCAGCGCTCCCTCAGTACTGTCCCTCCGACAGTGCAGCGCTCCCTCAGTACTGCCACTCCGACAGTGGTGCGCTCTCTCAGTTCTACCCCTCCGACAGTGTAGCGCTCCCTCAGTACTGCCCCTCCGACAGTGCAAACGCTCCCTCAGTACTTCCCCGTCCGACAGTGCAACGCTGCCTCAGTACTCACCCTCCGACAGTGCGGCTCTCCCTCAATACCACCCCCTCCAACAGTGCAGCGCTCCTTCAGTACCGACACTCCGACAGTGCGGCGCTCCCTCTGTACTGCCCCTTCAACAGTGCAGCGCTCAGTCAGTACTGAGCCACCGACAGTGCAGCGCTCCTTCAAAACTGCCCCTCCGACAGTGCAGCGCTCCCCCAGTACTGGCCCTCTGACAGAGCAGCGCTCCCTCAGTACTGACACTCTTACAGTGCGGCTCTCCCTCAGTACTGCACCTCCGACAGTGCAGCGCTCCCTCAGTACTGCCCTTCCGACAGTGCAGTGCTCCCTCAGTACTGACCCTCCGACAGTGCAGCACTCCCTTAGTACTGCCCCTCCGACTGTACAGCACTCCCTTAGTAGTGTCCTTCTGACAGTGCAGTGCTCCCTCAGTATTGACCCTCCCGATAGTGCTGCGCTCCCTCAGTACTACCCCTCCCACAATGAGTCACTCCCTCAGTACTGACCCTCCGACAGTACAGCAGTTCCTCAGTACTGACCCTCCGACAGTGCAGCGCTCCCTCAAGTACTGCCCCTCCGACAGTGCAGATCTCCCGCACTAGTGCCCCTCCCACAGTGCAAGCGCTCCCTCATTACTGCCCCTCCCACAGTGCAGCGCACCCTCAGTACTGCCCCTCCGACAGTGCGGCGCTCCCTCGGTACTCCCCCCTCCGACAGTGCAGCGCTCCTCTGTACTGCCCCTCCAACACTGCGGCGCTCCCTCAGTACTGCCCCTCCCACAGTGCGGCGCTCCCTAACTGCTGCCCTCTCTGACAGTGCAGTGCTCCCTCAGTACTTCCCCTCCGACAGTGAAGCGCTCTCTCAGTACTGGCTATCCGACACTGCAGCGCTCCCTCAGTACTGCCCCTCCAACAGTGCAGCACTCCCTCAGTACTGCCCCTCCGACAGTGCAGCACTCCCTCAGTACTCACCCTCCAACAGTGCAGCGCACACTCAGTACTGGCCCTCCAACAGTGCAGCGCTCCCCTCAGTACTGCCCCCGCCGACAGTGCGGGGCTCCCTTAGTACATCCCCTCCAACAGTGCAGCGCTCCCTCAGTACTGTCCCTCCGACAGTGCAGCGCTCCCTCAGTACTGCCCCTCCGACAGTGGTGCGCTCTCTCAGTTCTACCCCTCCGACAGTGTAGCGCTCCCTCAGTACTGCCCCTCCGACAGTGCAACGACTCCCTCAGTACTTACCCGTCCGACAGTGCAACGCTGCCTCAGTACTCACCCCTCCGACAGTGCGGCTCTCCCTCAATACCGCCCCTCCAACAGTGCAGCGCTCCCTCAGTACTGACACTCCGACAGCGCGGCGCTCCCTTCTGTACTGCCCCTCCAACAGTTCAGTGCTCACTCAGTACTGAGCCACCGACAGGACAGCGCTCCTTCAAAAACTGCCCCTCCGACAGTGCAGCGCTCCCCCAGTACTGGCCCCTCCAACAGTGCAACGCTCCCTCAGTACTGCCCCCTCCGACACTGCAACGCTCCCTCAGTACTGCCCCCTCTGACAGTGCGGCTCTCCCTCAGTGCTGCTCCTCCAATAGTGAAGCGCTCACTCTGTACTGACCCTTCCGATAGTGCAGCGCTCCCTCAGTACTGCCCCTCCAACAGTGCAGTGCTCCCTCAGTACTGACCCTCCGACAGTGCAGCGCTCCCTCAGTACTGACCTCCGACAGTGTGGCGCTCCCTCAGTATTGCCCCTCCGACAGTGCTGCGCTCCCTCATTACTGCCCCTCTGACAATGCGGCATTATCTCAGTACTGACCCTCCGACAGTGCGGTGCTCCCTCTGTACAGCCCCCTCCAAGAGTGCAGCACTCCCTCAGTACGGCCCCTCCGACAATGCGGCGTTCTATCCAGTACTGACCCTCCTGTCAGTGCAGCGCTCCCTCAGTACTGCCCCTCCGACAGTGCAGCGCTCCCTCAGTACTGACCCTCCGACAGTACGGCTCTCCTTCAGTACTGACCCTCCGACAGTGCAGCGCGCTCTCAGCACTGACCCTCCGACAGTGCGGCTCTCCCTCAGTACTGCCCCTCCGACAGTGCAGCGCACCCTCAGTGCTGCCACTCCGACAGTGCAGCGCTCCCTTAGTAGTGACCCTCCGGACAGTGCAGCGCTCCCTCAGTACTGACCCTCCGACAGTGCAGCGCTCCCTTAGTACTGCCCCTCCGACAGTGCAGCGCTCCCTCAGTACTGCCCCTCCGACAGTGCAGCACTCCCTTAATCCTGAACTTCTGACAGTGCAGTGCTCCCTCAGTACTGACCCTCCGACAGTGCAGCGCTCCCTCAGTACAGCCCCTCCCACAGTGCAGCGCACCCTCAGTACTGACCCTCACCACAGTGCAGCGCTCCACAGTGCTGTCCCTCCGACAGTGCAGCGCTCCCTCAGTACTCCCGCTCCGACAGTGCAGCTCTCCCTCTGTACTGCCCCTCCGACATCGCAGCGCTCCCTCAGTACTGTCGTTCCGACAGTGCGGCGCTCCCTCAGTACTTACCCTCCGACAGTGCAGCGCTCCCTCAGTACTGCCCCTCCGACAGTGAAGCGCTCCCTCAGTACTGCCCCTTCCGACAGTGAAGCGCTCCCTCAGTACTGCCCCTCCGACAGTGCAGCGCTCCCTCAGTACTGCCCCTCCGACAGTGCAGCGCAGTACTGGCCCTCAAAAAGTGCAGCACTCCCTCAGTACTGCCCCTCCGACAATGCTGCATTCTCTCAATACTGACACTACCGACAGTGCAGCGCGCTCCTCAGTACTGCCCCCACCCCCACAGTGGAGCGCTCCCTCAGTTACTGCCCCCTCCCACAGTGCAGCCCTCCCTCTGTATTGCCCCTCCAACAGTGCAGCACTCCCTCAGTACTGTCCCCTCTGACAGTGCAGCGCTCCCTCAGTACTGTCCCTCCGACAGTGCAGCGCTCCCTCAGTACTGCCACTCCGACAGTGGTGCGCTCTCTCAGTTCCACACCTCCGACAGTGTAGCGCTCCCTCAGTACTGCCCCCTCCAACAGTGCAACGCTCACTCAGTACTTCCCCGTCCGACAGTGCAAACGCTGCCTCAGTACTCACCCTCCGACAGTGCGGCTCTCCCCTCAATACCGCCCCTCCAACAGTGCAGCGCTCCCTCAGTACCGACACTCCGACAGTGCAGGCGCTCCCCTCTGTACTGCCCCCTTCAACAGTGCAGCGCTCAGTTAGTACTGAGCCACCGACAGTGCAGCGCTCCTTCAAAACTGCCCCTCCAACAGTGCAGCGCTCCCCCAGTACTGGCCCTCTGACAGAGCAGCGCTTCCCTCAGTACTGACATTCTTACAATGCGGCTCTTCCTCAGTACTGCACCTCCGACAGTGCAGCGCTCCCTCAGTACTGCCCTTCCCGACAGTGCAGTGCTCCCTCAGTACTGACCCTCCGACAGTGCAGCACTCCCTTAGTACTGCCCCTCCGACTGTACAGCACTCCCACCCTTAGTGGTGTCCTTCTGACAGTGCAGTGCTCCCTCAGTACCTGCCCCTCCGACAGTGCAGATCTGCCGCAGTGGTGCCCCTCCCACAGTGCAGCGCTCCCTCATTACTGCCCCTCCCACAACTGCCCCTCCGACAGTGCGGCGCTCCCTCGGTACTCCCCCTCCGACAGTGCAGCGCTCCCTCTGTACTGCCCCTCCAACACTGCGGCGCTCCCTCAGTACTGCCCCTCCCACAGTGCGGCGCTCCCTAACTGCTGCCCTCTCTGACAGTGCAGTGCTCCCTCAGTACTTCCCCTCCGACAGTGAAGCGCTCTCTCAGTACTGCCTATCCGACACTGCAGCGCTCCCTCAGTACTGCCCCTCCAACAGTGCAGCACTCCCTCAGTACTGCCCCTCCGACAGTGCAGCACTCCCTCAGTACTGCCCCTCCTACAATGCGGCGCTCCCTCAGTACTCACCCTCCAACAGTGCAGCGCACACTCAGTACTGGCCCTCCAACAGTGCAGCGCTCCCTCAGTACTGCCCCTCCGACAGTGCGGGGCTCCCTTAGTACATCCCCTCCAACAGTGCAGCGCTCCCTCAGTACTGTCCCTCCGACAGTGCAGCGCTCCCTCAGTACTGCCCCTCCGACAGTGGTGCGCTCTCTCAGTTCTACCCCTCCGACAGTGTAGCGCTCCCTCAGTACTGCCCCTCCGACAGTGCAACGCTCCCTCAGTACTTACCCGTCCGACAGTGCAACGCTGCCTCAGTACTCACCCTCCGACAGTGAGGCTCTCCCTCAATACCGCCCCTCCAACAGTGCAGCGCTCCCTCAGTACTGACACTCTGACAGTGCGGCGCTCCCTCTGTACTGCCCCTCCAACAGTTCAGCGCTCACTCAGTACTGAGCCACCGACAGTGCAGCGCTCCTTCAAAACTGCCCCTCCGACAGTGCAGCGCTCCCCCAGTACTGGCCCCTCCAACAGTGCAACGCTCCCTCTGTACTGCCCCCTCCGACAGTGCAACGCTCCCTCAGTACTGCCCCTCTGACAGTGCGGCGCTCCCTCAGTGCTGCTCCTCCAATAGTGAAGCGCTCACTCTGTACTGACCCTTCCGATAGTGCAGCGCTCCCTCAGTACTGCCCCTCCAACAGTGCAGTGCTCCCTCAGTACTGACCCTCCGACAGTGCAGCGCTCCCTCAGTACTGACCCTCCGACAGTGTGGCGCTCCCTCAGTATTGCCCCTCCGACAGTGCTGCGCTCCCTCATTACTGCCCCTCTGACAGTGCAGCGCTTCCTCAGTACTGCCCCTCCGACAATGCGGCATTATCTCAGTACTGACCCTCCGACAGTGCGGTGCTCCCTCTGTACAGCCCCTCCAAGAGTGCAGCACTCCCTCAGTACGGCTCCTCCGACAATGCGGCGTTCTATCAGTACTGACCCTCCGTCAGTGCAGCGCTCCCTCAGTACTGCCCCTCCGACAGTGCAGCGCTCCCTCAGTACTGACCCTCCGACAGTACGGCTCTCCTTCAGTACTGACCCTCCGACAGTGCAGCGCGCTCTCAGCACTGACCCACCGACAGTGCGGCTCTCCCTCAGTACTGCCCCTCCGACAGTGCAGCGCACCCTCAGTGCTGCCACTCCGACAGTGCAGCGCTCCCTTAGTAGTGACCCTCCGACAGTGCAGCGCTCCCTCAGTACTGACCCTCCGACAGTGCAGCGCTCCCTTAGTACTGCCCCTCCGACAGTGCAGCGCTCCCTCAGTACTGCCCCTCCGACAGTGCAGCACTCCCTTAATCCTGAACTTCTGACAGTGCAGTGCTCCCTCAGTACTGACCCTCCGACAGTGCAGCGCTCCCTCAGTACAGCCCCTCCCACAGTGCAGCGCACCCTCAGTACTGACCCTCCCACAGTGCAGCGCTCCCACAGTGCTGTCCCTCCGACAGTGCAGCGCTCCCTCAGTACTCCCGCTCCGACAGTGCAGCTCTCCCTCTGTACTGCCCCTCCGACATCGCAGCGCTCCCTCAGTACTGTCGTTCCGACAGTGCGGCGCTCCCTCAGTACTTACCCTCCAACAGTGCAGCGCTCCCTCAGTACTGCCCCTCCGACAGTGAAGCGCTCCCTCAGTACTGCCCCTCCGACAGTGAAGCGCTCCCTCAGTACTGCCCCTCCGACAGTGCAGCGCTCCCTCAGTGCTGCCCCTCCGACAGTGCAGCGCAGTACTGGCCCTCAAAAAGTGCAGCACTCCCTCAGTACTGCCCCTCCGACAATGCTGCATTCTCTCAATACTGACACTCCGACAGTGCAGCGCTCCCTCAGTACTGCCCCCACCCCCACAGTGGAGCGCTCCCTCAGTACTGCCCCGCCCACAGTGCAGCCCTCCCTCTGTATTGCCCCTCCAACAGTGCAGCACTCCCTCAGTACTGTCCCTCTGACAGTGCAGCGCTCTTTCAGTACTGTCCCTCCGACAGTGCAGCGCTCCCTCAGTACTGCCACTCCGACAGTGGTGCGCTCTCTCAGTTCTACACCTCCGACAGTGTAGCGCTCCCTCAGTACTGCCCCTCCAACAGTGCAACGCTCACTCAGTACTTCCCCGTCCGACAGTGCAACGCTGCCTCAGTACTCACCCTCCGACAGTGCGGCTCTCCCTCAATACCGCCCCTCCAACAGTGCAGCGCTCCCTCAGTACCGACACTCCGACAGTGCGGCGCTCCCTCTGTACTGCCCCTTCAACAGTGCAGCGCTCAGTTAGTACTGAGCCACCGACAGTGCAGCGCTCCTTCAAAACTGCCCCTCCGACAGTGCAGTGCTCCCCCAGTACTGGCCCTCTGACAGAGCAGCGCTCCCTCAGTACTGACACTCTTACAGTGCGGCTCTCCCTCAGTACTGCACCTCCGACAGTGCAGCGCTCCCTCAGTACTGCCCTTCCGACAGTGCAGTGCTCCCTCAGTACTGACCCTCGGACAGTGCAGCACTCCCTTAGTACTGCCCCTCCGACTGTACAGCACTCCCTTAGTGGTGTCCTTCTGACAGTGCAGTGCTCCCTCAGTACTGCCCCTCCGACAGTGCAGATCTGCCGCAGTAGTGCCCCTCCCACAGTGCAGCGCTCCCTCATTACTGCCCCTCCCACAGTGCAGCGCACCCTCAGTACTGCCCCTCCGACCGTGCGGCGCTCCCTCGGTACTCCCCCTCCGACAGTGCAGCGGTCCCTCTGTACTGCCCCTCCAACACTGCGGCGCTCCCTCAGTACTGCCCCCCCCACAGTGCGGCGCTCCCTAACTGCTGCCCTCTCTGACAGTGCAGTGCTCCCTCAGTACTGCCCCTCCGACAGTGAAGCGCTCTCTCAGTACTGCCCATCCAACAGTGCAGCGCTCCCTCAGTACTGCCCCTCCAACAGTGCAGCACTCCCTCAGTACTGCCCCTCCGACAGTGCAGCACTCCCTCAGTACTGCCCCTCCTACAATGCGGCGCTCCCTCAGTACTCACCCTCCAACAGTGCAGCGCACACTCAGTACTGGCCCTCCAACAGTGCAGCGCTCCCTCAGTACTGCCCCTCCGACAGTGCGGTGCTCCCTTAGTACATCCCCTCCAACAGTGCAGTGCTCCCTCAGTACTGTCCCTCCGACAGTGCAGCGCTCCCTCAGTACTGCCCCTCCGACAGTGGTGCGCTCTCTCAGTTCTACCCCTCCGACAGTGTAGCGCTCCCTCAGTACTGCCCCTCCGACAGTGCAACGCTCCCTCAGTACTTACCCGTCCGACAGTGCAACGCTGCCTCAGTACACACCCTCCGACAGTGCGTCTCTCCCTCAATACCGCCCCTCCAACAGTGCAGCGCTCCCTCAGTACTGACACTCCGACAGTGCGGCGCTCCCTCTGTACTGCCCCTCCAACAGTTCAGCGCTCAGTCAGTACTGAGCCACCGACAGTGCAGCGCTCCTTCAAAACTGCCCCTCCGACAGTGCAGCGCACCCCCAGTACTGGCCCCTCCAACAGTGCAATGCTCCCTCAGTACTGCCCCCTCTGACAGTGCAACGCTCCCTCAGTACTGCCCCTCTGACAGTGCGGCGCTCCCTCAGTGCTGCCCCTCCAATAGTGAAGCGCTCACTCTGTACTGACCCTTCCGATAGTGCAGCGCTCCCTCAGTACTGCCCCTCCAACAGTGCAGTGCTCCCTCAGTACTGACCCTCCGACAGTGCAGCGCTCCCTCAGTACTGACCCTCCGACAATGTGGCGCTCCCTCAGTATTGCCCCTCCGACAGTGCTGCGCTCCCTCATTACTGCCCCTCTGACAGTGCAGCGCTTCCTCAGTACTGCCCCTCCGACAATGCGGCATTATCTCAGTACTGACCCTCCGTCAGTGCAGCGCTCCCTCAGTACTGCCCCTCCGACAGTGCAGCGCTCCCTCAGTACTGACCCTCCGACAGTACGGCTCTCCTTCAGTACTGACCCTCCGACAGTGCAGCGCGCTCTCAGTACTGACCCTCTGACAGTGCGGCTCTCCCTCAGTACTGCCCCTCCGACAGTGCAGCGCTCCCTTAGTAGTGACCCTCCGACAGTGCAGCGCTCCCTCAGTACTGACCCCCCGACAGTGCAGCGCTCCCTTAGTACTGCCCCTCCGACAGTGCAGCGCTCCCTCAGTACTGCCCCTCCGACAGTGCAGCACTCCCTTAATCCTGAACTTCTGACAGTGCAGCGCTCCCTCAGTACTGACCCTCCGACAGTGCAGCGCTCCCTCAGTACTTACCCTCCGACAGTGCAGCGCTCCCTCAGTACTGCCCCTCCGACAGTGAAGCGATCCCTCAGTACTGCCCCTCCGACAGTGAAGCGCTCCCTCAGTACTGCCCCTCCGACAGTGCAGCGCTCCCTCAGTACTGCCCCTCCGACAGTGCAGCGCAGTACTGGCCCTCAAAAAGTGCAGCACTCCCTCAGTACTGCCCCTCCGACAATGCTGCATTCTCTCAATACTGACACTCCGACAGTGCAGCGCTCCCTCAGTACTGCCCCCACCCCCACAGTGGAGCGCTGCCTCAGTACTGCCCCTCCCACAGTGCAGCCCTCCCTCTGTATTGGCCCTCCGACAGTGCAGCACTCCCTCAGTACTGTCCCTCTGACAGTGCAGCGCTCCCTCAGTACTGTCCCTCCGACAGTGCAGCGCTCCCTCAGTACTGCCACTCCGACAGTGGTGCGCTCTCTCAGTTCTACCCCTCCGACAGTGTAGCGCTCCCTCAGTACTGCCCCTCCGACAGTGCAACGCTCCCTCAGTACTTCCCCGTCCGACAGTGCAACGCTCCCTCAGTACCGACACTCCGACAGTGTGGCGCTCCCTCTGTACTGCCCCTTCAACAGTGCAGCGCTCAGTCAGTACTGAGCCACCGACAGTGCAGCGCTCCTTCAAAACTGCCCCTCCGACAGTGCAGCGCTCCCCCAGTACTGGCCCTCTGACAGAGCAGCGCTCCCTCAGTACTGACACTCTTACAGTGCGGCTCTCCCTCAGTACTGCACCTCCGACAGTGCAGCGCTCCCTCAGTACTGCCCTTCCGACAGTGCAGTGCTCCCTCAGTACTGACCCTCCGACAGTGCAGCACTCCCTTAGTACTGCCCCTCCGACTGTACAGCACTCCCTTAGTAGTGTCCTTCTGACAGTGCAGTGCTCCCTCAGTCTTGACCCTCCGATAGTGCAGCGCTCCCACAGTACTACCCCTCCCACAATGAGTCACTCCCTCAGTACTGATCGTCCGACAGTACAGCAGTTCCTCAGTACTGACCTTCCGACAGTGCAGCGCTTCCTCAGTACTGCCCCTCCGACAGTGCAGATCTCCCGCACTAGTGCCCCTCCCACAGTGCAGCGCTCCCTCATTACTGCCCCTCCCACAGTGCAGCGCACCCTCAGTACTGCCCCTCCGACAGTGCGGCGCTCCCTCGGTACTCCCCCTCCGACAGTGCAGCGCTCCCTCTGTACTGCCCCTCCAACACTGCGGCGCTCCCTCAGTACTGCCCCCCCCACAGTGCGGCGCTCCCTAACTGCTGCCCTCTCTGACAGTGCAGTGCTCCCTCAGTACTGCCCCTCCGACAGTGAAGCGCTCTCTCAGTACTGCCCATCCGACAGTGCAGCGCTCCCTCAGTACTGCCCCTCCAACAGTGCAGCACTCCCTCAGTACTGCCCCTCCGACAGTGCAGCACTCCCTCAGTACTGCCCCTCCTACAATGCGGCGCTCCCTCAGTACTCACCCTCCAACAGTGCAGCGCACACTCAGTACTGGCCCTCCAACAGTGCAGCGCTCCCTCAGTACTGCCCCTCCGACAGTGCGGCGCTCCCTTAGTACATCCCCTCCAACAGTGCAGCGCTCCCTCAGTACTGCCCCTCTGACAGTGCAGCGCTCCCTCAGTACTGCCCCTCCAACAGTGCAGCGCTCCCTCAGTACTTACCCTCCGATGGTGCAGCGCTCCCTCAGTACTGCCCCTCCGACAGGGCAGTGCTCCCTCAGTACTGCCCCTCCGACAGTGCAGTGCTCCCTCAGTACTGCCCCTCCGACATTGCAGCGCAGTACTGCCACTCAAACAGTGCAGCACTCCCTCAGTACTGCCCCTCCGACAGTGCAGTGCTCCCTTAGTACTGCCCCTCCGACAGTGCAGCGCTCCCGCAGTACTGCCCCTCAAACAGTGCAGCACTCCCGCAGTACTGCCCCTCCGACAATGCTGCATTCTCTCAATACTGATACTCCGACAGTGCAGCACTCCCTCAGTACTGCCCCCACCCCCACAGTGGAGCGCTCCCTCAGTACTGCCCCTCCCACAGTGCAGCCCTCCCTCTGTATTGCCCCTCCGACAGTGCAGCACTCCCTCAGTACTGTGCCTCTGACAGTGCAGCACTCCCTCAGTACTGTCCCTCCGACAGTGCAGCGCTCCCTCAGTACTGCCCCTCCGACAGTGATGCACTCTCTCAGTTCTACCCCTCCGACAGTGTAGCGCTCCCTCAGTACTGCCCCTCCAACAGTGAAGCACTCACTCTGTACTGACCCCCCAACAGTGCAGCGCTCCCTCAGTACTGACCCTCTGACAATGTGGCGCTCCCTCAGTATTGCCCCTCCGACAGTGCTGCGGTCCCTCAGTACTGACCCGCTGACAGTGCAGCGCTTCCTCAGTACTGCCCCTCCGACAATGCGGCATTCTCTCAGTACTGACCCTCCGACAGTGCGGTGCTCCCTCTGTACAGCCCCTCCAAGAGTGCAGCACTCCCTCAGCACTGCCCCTCCGACAATGCGGCGTTCTCACAGTACTGACCCTCCCACAGTGCAGCGCTCCCTCAGTACTGCCCCGCCCACAATGCGGCGCTCCCTCAGTACTGCCCCTCCCACAATGCGGCGTTCCCTCAGTAATACGCCTCTGATAGTGCAGCGTCCCTCAGTACTGGCCCCCCCGACAATGCAGCACTCCCTCAATGCTGCCCCTCCGACAGTGCGGCGCACCCTCAGTACTGACACTCCGACTGTGCAGTGTTCCCTCCGTACTGTCCCTCCGACAGTGCAGCGCTCCCTCAGTTCTGCCCCTCCGACAGTGCAGCGCTCCCTCAGTACTGCCCCTCCAACAGTGCAGCGCTCCCTCAGTGCTGCCCCTCCGACAGTGCAGGGCTTCCGCAGTACTGTCCCTCATACAATGCGGCAGTCCCTCAGTACTGCCCGCTCTGACAGTGCAGCGCTCCCTCAGAACTGTCCCTCCGACATTGCTGCGCTCCCTCAGTACTGCCTCTCCGACAGTGTGGCGCTCACTCAGTATTGACCCTCCGATAGTGCGGCGACCCCTCAGTACTGTCCCTCCGACCATGCGGCATTCCCTCAGTAATGCCCCTCCGACAGTGCGGCGCTCCCTCAGTACTGCCCCTCCAACTGTGCAGCCCTCCCGCAGTACTGCCCCTCCGACAGTGCAGCGCTCCCTCAGTACTGCCCCTCCGACAGTACAGCAATGTAAGTACTGCCTCTCAGACAGAACAGCACTCCCATCAGTACTGCCCCTCCGACAGTGCTGCGCTCCCTCAATACTGCCCCTCCAACAGTGCAGCGCTCCCTCAGTACTGCCCCTGCGAAAGTGCGGCGCTCCCTCAGTACTGCCCCTCTGACAGTGCGGCGCTCCCTCAGTACTGTCCCTCCGACAGTGCGGCGCACCCTCAGTACTGACCCTCTGACAGTGCAGCGCTCCCTCAGTACTGCCCCTCCGACAGTGCGGCGCTCCCTTAGTACTACCACCTCTGACAGAGCAGTGCTCCCTCAGTACTGTCCCTCCGACAGTGCGGCGCTCCCTCAGTATTGCTCCTCCGACAGTGCGGCGCTCCCTCAGTACTGCCCCTCCGACAGTGCAGCGCTCCCTCAGTACTGCCACTCCGACAGTGCGGCGCTTCCTCAGTACTGCCCCTCCGACAGTGCGGCGCTCCCTCAGTACTGATCCTGAGACAGTGCGGTGCTCCCTCAGTACTGCCTCCGCCGACAGCGCGGCGCTCCCTCAGCACTGCCTCCGCCGACAGTGCAGTGTTCCCTCAGTACTGCACCCTGTGACAGTGCAGCGCCCCCTCAGTACTGACCCTTCGACAGTGAAGCGCTCCTTCAGTACTGCTCCTCCGACAGTGCGGTGCTCCCTCAGTACTGACCCTCCGGCAGTGCGGCACTCCCTCAGTACTATCTCTCCGACAGTGCAGCGATCTATCAGTACTGCCTCTCAGACAGAACAGTGCTCCCTCAGTACTGCTCCTCCAACATTGCAGCACGCCCTCAGTACTGCCCCTCCGAGAGTGCGGTGCTCCCTCAGTACTGCCCCTTCGAGAGTACAGCGCTCCCTCAGTACTGCACCCTCCAATACTGCAAAGCTCCCTCAGTACTGCCCCTCCGACAGTGCAGCACTCCCTCGGTGCTGCCCCTCAGACAGTGCAGCGCTCCCTCAGTTCTGCCCCTCCGACAGTGCAGCACTCCCTCAAAGCTGCCTCTCCGACAGTGCAGTGCTCCCTCAGTTCTGCCCCTCCGACAGTGCAGCGCTCCCGAAGTACAGCCCCTCCGACAGTGCAGCGCTCCCTCAGTTCTGCCCCTCCGACAGTGCAGCGCTCCCTCGGTTCTGCCCATCCGACAGTGCAGCACTCCTTCAGTTCTGCCCCTCCGACAGTGCAGCGCTCCCTCATTTCTGCCCCTCCGACAGTGCAGCGCTCCCTCAGTACTGCCCACTTACAGTGCAGCGCTCCCTCAGTACTGACCTTCTGACAGTGCAGCGCTCCCTCAGTACTGACACTCCAACATTGCAGCACTCCCTCAGTACTGTCCCTCCGACATTGCGGCGCTCCCTCAGCACTGCCCCTCCGACAGTGCGGCGCTCCATCAGTACTGCCCCTTCGACAGTGCAGTGCTCCCTCAGTACTGCCCGCTGACAGTGCAGCGCTCCCTCAGTTCTGCCCCTCCGACAGTTCAGTGCTCCCTCAGAACTGCCCGGTGATAGTGCAGCTCTCCCTCAGTACTGACCCTCCAACATTGCAGCACTCCCTCAGTACTTCCCCTCCGACAGTGCAGCGCTCCCTCAGTACTGCCTCTCCAACAGTGCGGCGCTCCATCAGTACTGCCCCTCCCACAATGTGGTGCTCCCTCAGTACTGACACGCCGACAGTGCAGCACTCCCTCAGTGCTGCCCCCCCACGACGCAGCGTTCCTCAGTACTGTCCCTCCTACAGTGCGGCACTCCCTCAGTACTGCCCCTCCGACAGTGCGCGTTTCCTCAGTACTGCCCCTCCGACAATGCAGCGCTCCCTCAGTACTGCCCCTCCGACAGTGCAGGGTTTCCTCAGTGCTGTCCTTCTGACAGTGCGGCGCTCCCTTAGTCCTGCCCCTCGGACACTGCAGCACTCCCTCAGTACTGCCCCTCCGACAGTGCGATGCTCCCTCAGTACTGCCCGCTTACAGTGCAGCGCTCCCTCAGAACTGTCCCTCCGTCAGTGCAGCACTCCCTCAAAGCTGACCCTCTGACAGTGCAGTGCTCCCTCAGTACTGCCCCTCCAACAGTGCGGCGCTCCCTCACTACTGCCTCTCCGACAGTGCGGCGTTCCATCAGTACTGCCCCTCCCACAATGTGGTGCTCCCTCAGTACTGACCCGCCGACAGTGCAGTGTTTCCTCAGTACTGCCCCTCCGACAGTGCAGCGCTCCCTCAGTACTGCCCCTCCGACAGTGCAGGGTTTCCTCAGCACTGTCCTTCCGAAAGTGCGGCGCTCCCTCAGTACTGCCCCTCCGACACTGCGATGCTCCCTCAGTACTGCCCGCTGACAGTGCAGCGCTCCCTCAGTACTGTCCCTCCGACAGTGCAGCACTCCCTCAAAGCTGACACTCCGACAGTGCAGTGCTCCCTCAGTACTGAACATCTGACAGTGCAGCGCTCCCGAAGTACTGCCCCTCTGACAGTACGGCGCACCCTCAGTACTGACCCTCGGACAGTGCAGTGCTCCCTCAGTACTGCCCCTCTGACAGTGCAGCACTCCCTCTAAGCTGCCCCTCCGACAGTGCAGCGTTCCCTCAGTTCTGCCCGTCCGACAGTGCAGCGCTCCCTCAGTACTGCCCCTTCGACAGTGCAGTGCCCCGTCAGTACTGCCCGCTGACAGTGCAGCGCTCCCTCAGTACTGTCCCTCTGACAGTGCAGCACTCACTCAAAGCTGCCCCTCCGACAGTGCAGTGCTCCCTCAGTACTGAACCTCTGACAGTGCAGCGCTCCCGAAGTACTGCCGCTCTGACAGTGCAGCGCTCCCTCAGTACTGCCCCTCCAACAGTGCGGCGCACACTCAGTACTGACCCTCTGACAGTGCAGTGCTCCCTCAGTACTGCCCCTCCGACAGTGCAGCACTCCCTCGATGCTGCCCCTCCGACAGTGCAGTGCTCCTTCAGTTCTGCGCCTCCGACAGTGCAGTGATCCCTCAGTACTGCCCCTCCGACAGTGCAGCAATCCTTGAGTTCTGCCCCTCCGACAGTTCAGCGCTCCCTCAGTTCTGCCCCTCCGACAATGCAGCACTCCCTCAGTACTGCCCGCTGACAGTGCAGCGCTCCCTCAGTACTGATCTTCCGACAGTGCAGCGCTCCCTCAGTACTGACCCTCCAACATTGCAGCACTCCCTCCGTACTGCCCCTCCGACAGTGCGGCGCTCCCTCAGTATTGCCCCTCTGACAGTGCGGCGCTCCATCAGTACTGCCCCTCCCACAATGTGGTGCTTCCTCAGTACTGACCCTCCGACAGTGCAGCGCTCCCTCAGTACTGCCCCTCCCACAACGCAGCGTTCCTCAGTAATGTCCCTCCTACAATTCGGCCCTCCCTCAGTACTGCCCCTCCCACAGTGCACGCTTCCTCAGTACTGTCCCTCCGACAATGCAGCGCTCCCTCGGTACTGCCCCTCCGACAATGCAGGGCTTCCTCAGTACTGACATTCCGACAGTGCAGCGCTCTCTGAGTACTGCCCCCTCTGACAGTGCAGCGCTACCTCAGTACTGTCCTTCTGACAGTGCGGCGCTCCCTCAGTACTGCCCCTCCGACACTGCGGCGCTCCCTCAGTACTGCCCCTCCGACAGTGCGGCGCTCCCTCAGTACAGCTCCTCCGACAGTGCGGCGCTCCCTCAGTACTGCCCCTCCGACAGTGCAGCGCACCCTCAGTACTGACCCTCCAACAGTACGGCTCTCCTTCAGTACTGACCCTCCGACAGTGCAGCGCGCTCTCAGTACTGACCCTCCGACAGTGCGGCTCTCCTTCAGTACTGCCCCTCCGACAGTGCAGCGCACCCTCAGTACTGCCACTCCGACAGTGCAGCGCTCCCTTAGTAGTGACCCTCCGACAGTGCAGCGCTCCCTCAGTACTGACCCTCCGACAGTGCAGCGCTCCCTTAGTACTGCCCCTCCAATAGTGAAGCGTTCACTCTGTACTGACTCTTCCGATAGTGCAGCGCTCCCTCAGTACTACCCCTCCAACAGTGCAGTGCTCCCTCAGTACTGACCCTCCGACAGTGCAGCGCTCCCTCAGTACTGACCCTCCGACAGTGTGGCGCTCCCTCAGTATTGCCCCTCCGACAGTGCTGCGCTCCCTCATTACTGCCCCTCTGACAGTGCAGCGCTTCCTCAGTACTGCCCCTCCGACAATGCGGCATTATCTCAGTACTGACCCTCCGGCAGTGTGGTGCTCCCTCTGTACAGCCCCTCCAAGAGTGCAGCACTCCCTCAGTACTGCCCCTCCGAAAATGCAGCGTTCTCTCAGTACTGACCCTCCGTCAGTGCTGCGCTCCCTCAGTACTGCCCCTCCGACAGCGCAGCGCTCCCTCAGGACTGACCCTCCGACAGTACGGCTCTCCCTTTGTACTGACCCTCCGACAGTGCAGCGCGCTCTCAGTACTGACCCTCCGACAGTGCGGCTCTCCCTCAGTATGGCCCCTCCGACAGTGCAGCGCACCCTCAGTGCTGCCACTCCGACAGTGCAGCACTCCCTTAGTAGTGACCCTCTGACAGTGCAGCGCACCCTCAGTACTGACCCTCCGACAGTGCAGCGCTCCCTTAGTACTGCCCCTCTGACAGTGCAGCGCTCCCTCAACACTGCCCCTCCGACAGTGCAGCACTCCCTTAATCCTGAACCTCTGACAGTGCAGTGCTCCCTCAGTACTGACCCTCCGACAGTGCAGCGCTCCCTCAGTACTGCCCCTCCCACAGTGCAGCGCACCCTCAGTACTGCCCATCCGACAGTGCAGTGCTCCCTCAGTACTGACCCTCCCACAGTGCAGCGCTCCCACAGTGCTGTCCCTCCGACAGTGCAGCGCTCCCTCAGTACTCCCGCTTCAACAGTGCAGCTCTCCCTCTGTACTGCCCCTCCGACAGTGCAGTGCTCCCTCAGTACTGTCGTTCCGAGAGTGCGGCGCTCCCTCAGTACTTACCCTCCGACAGTGCAGCGCTCCCTCAGTACTGCCCCTCCGACAGTGAAGCGCTCCCTCAGTACTGACCCTCTGACAGTGCAGTGCTCCCTCAGTACTGATGATCTGACAGTGCGGCGCTCCCTCAGTACTGCCCCTCCGACAGTGCAGCGCTCCCTCAGTACTGCCCCTCCCACAGTGCAGACCACCCTCTGTATTGCCACTCCAACAGTGCGGCACTCCCTCAGTACTGTCCCTCTGACAGTGCAGAGCTCCCTCAGTACTGCCCCTCCGACAGTGGTGCGCTCTCTCAGTTCTACCCCTCCGACAGTGTAGCGCTCCCTCAGTACTGCCCCTCCGACAGTGCAACGCTCCCTCAGTACTTACCCGTCCGACAGTGCAACGCTGCCTCAGTACTCACCCTCCGACAGTGCGGCTCTCCCTCAATACCCCCCCTCCAACAGTGCAGCGCTCCCTCAGCACCGACACTCCGACAGTGCGGCGCTCCCTCTGTACTGCCCCTCCAACAGTTCAGCGCTCACTCAGTACTGAGCCACCGACAGTGCAGCGCTCCTTCAAAACTGCCCCTCCGACAGTGCAGCGCTCCCCCAGCACTGGCCCCTCCAACAGTGCAACGCTCCCTCAGTACTGCCCCTTCTGACAGTGCAACGCTCCCTCAGTACTGCCCCTCTGACAGTGCGGCGCTCCCTCAGTACTGCCCCTCCAATAGTGAAGCGCTCACTCTGTACTGACCCTTCCGATAGTGCAGCGCTCCCTCAGTACTGCCCCTCTAACAGTGCAGTGCTCCCTCAGTACTGACCCTCCGACAGTGCAGCGCTCCCTCAGTACTGACCCTCCGACAGTGTGGCGCTCCCTCAGTATTGCCCCTCCGACAGTGCTGCGCTCCCTCATTACTGCCCCTCTGACAGTGCAGCGCTTCCTCAGTACTGCCCCTCCGACAATGCAGCATTATCTCAGTACTGACCCTCCGACAGTGTGGTGCTCCCTCTGTACAGCCCCTCCAAGAGTGCAGCACTCCCTCAGTACTGCCCCTCCGACAATGCGGCGTTCTCTCAGTACTGACCCTCCATCAGTGCAGCGCTCCCTCAGTACTGCCCCTCCGACAGTGCAGCGCTCCCTCAGTACTGACCCTCCGACAGTACGGCTCTCCCTCAGTACTGACCCTCCGACAGTGCAGCATGCTCTCAGTACTGACCCTCCGACAGTGCGGCTCTCCCTCAGTACGGCCCCTCCGACAGTGCAGCGCACCCTCAGTGCTGCCACTCCGACAGTGCAGCGCTCCCTTAGTAGTGACCCTCCGACAGTGCAGCGCTCCCTCAGTACTGACCCTCCAACAGTGCAGCGCTCCCTTAGTACTGCCCCTCCAACAGTGCAGCGCTCCCTCAGTACTGCCCCTCCGACAGTGCAGCACTCCCTTAATCCTGAACCTCTGACAGTGCAGTGCTCCCTCAGTACTGACCCTCCGACAGTGCAGCGCTCCCTCAGTACTGCCCCTCCCACAGTGCAGCGCACCCTCAGTACTGCCCCTCCGACAGTGCAGTGCTCCCTCAGTACTGACCCTTCCACAGTGCAGCGCTCCCACAGTGCTGTCCCTCCGACAGTGCGGCGCTCCCTCAGTACTCCCGCTCCGACAGTGCAGCTCTCCCTCTGTACTGCCCCTCCGACAGTGCAGCGCTCCCTCAGTACTGTCGTTCCGACAGTGCGGCGCTCCCTCAGTACTTACCCTCCGACAGTGCAGCGCTCCCTCAGTACTGCCCCTCTGACAGTGAAGCGCTCCCACAGTACTGACCCTCCAACAGTGCAGTGCTCCCTCAGTACTGATGCTCCGACAGTGCGACCCTCCCTCAGTACTGCCCCTCCGACAGTGCAGCGCTCCCTCAGTACTGCCCCTCCGACAGTGCAGCGCAGTACTGCCCCTCAAAAAGTGCAGCACTCCCTCAGTACTGCCCCTCCGACAATGCTGCATTCTCTCAATACTGACACTCCGACAGTGCAGCGCTCCCTCAGTACTGCCCCCACCCCCACAGTGGAGCGCTCCCTCAGTACTGCCCCTCCCACAGTGCAGCCCTCCCTCTGTATTGCCCCTCCGACAGTGCAGCACTCCCTCAGTACTGTCCCTCTGACAGTGCAGCGCTCCCTCAGTACTGTCCCTCCGACAGTGCAGCGCTCCCTCAGTACAGCCCCTCCGACAGTGGTGCGCTCTCTCAGTTCTACCCCTCCGACAGTGTAGCGCTCCCTCAGTACTGCCCCTCCGACAGTGCAGCGCTCCCTCAGTACTGGCCCTCCGACAGTGCAGCGCTCCCTCAATGCTGCCCCTCCGACAGCGCAGCGCTCCCTCAGTACTGCCCCTCCGACAGCGCAGCGCTCCCTCAGTACTGCCCCTCCGACAGTGCAGTGCTCTCTCCGTACTGTCCCTTCGACAGTGCAGCACTCCCTCAATGCTGCTCCTCCGACAGTGCTGCGCTCCCTCAGATCTGCCCCTTCGACAGTGCAGCGCTCCCTCAGTACTGCCCCTCCGACAGTGTGGCGATCCCTCAGTACTGCCCCTCCGACAGTGTGGCGATCCCTCAGTAGTGCCCCTCCGACAGTGTAGCGCTCCCTCATTACTGCCCCTCCGACAGTGCAGTGCTCCCTCAGTATTGACCCTCCAACATTGCAGCGCTCCCTCAGTGTTGTATCCATGTGTTAATGAAGACACGGGAAGCAGGAGTTGATTTCACAAGTGTTTACTGAACAAAGTCTGGAGGTGAACTAACTATACAAGACGCTGCACAGGCCGATATGCCCGAGTGGTCACTACCGGTACTACAGTACACAGGGGCTTCATAAAACGTAGTTCCTCTTAAAGGTACATACACCACAATTCCTCCCCTTTTAGATAAATAGTACATAATATTTTAAGTAATCATTAATTAACATTTTTACAAGAACAATAATCTACACATTTGCTGAAGTTAATCAATTACAAATTCAGTCTCTCTGGAGGCTTCCTGACTCGGTCCGGATAACGCCTCGGTGGTGTGGTAGGTTTTGGTGGTGTAGTAGGTTCTTTCGGCAAGGTCGATTCGGCTTGAATGCCAGTGTCGGGTTCATCTGGTTCCAGTATCACTGGATCGGAGGTAGATACTATGGGTATCTCTGCTTCATCATTAGGCGTATAGAGTTGTGGTGTAGGTTGTCCCTTTTCGGATGACTCTATGATCTGGTCAGCATGGCGCCTCATTATGCTTTCTCCCATGTCCACGGTATACATCAACGGTCCTAGTCATGTGCAAATAGTTCCAGGCTGCCATTTCTCGGTACGGTAGTCCCGGGCCAAAACTTGTTGACCTATCTGGAAGGTTCTAGTTGGCCTTTCATTCATGCCTTGAAATTGCCGGTTCTCTACGTCCCTTCTGATGCTTGGCTTGATCAAATCCAGCCGGCATCTTAGTCTTCTATTGAAAAACATCATGGCGGGGGTTTGGTTTGTAACCATATGTGTTGCATTCCTGTACGCAAACAAGAAGTTATCTACCTTATGTTGTAGATTTATGTCTTCATTACCCATGGCCTTTATGGCCTTCTTGAAGGTCTGGACAAACCTTTCAGCTAATCCATTGGTGGCGGGATGGTATGGGGTGGAAGTGTAGTGCTTAACCCCATTGTTTTTTAAGAACTTCCTGAATTCTTCGGATACAAATTGCGGTCCATTATCAGAACAGATCTGTTCAGGCAGCCCATTCCTGGCGAATATGGTCCTTAATACTGTGATGGTTTTTTCCGCGGTGGTGGAAGGCATCTTTATTACCTCCGGCCACTTGGAGTGTGCATCCACCGCGATTAAGAACATTGAGTCCATAAATGGACCAGCAAAGTCGATATGTACCCTTTGCCAGGGAGATGAGGGCCACTCCCATGGATGTAGAGGGGCTTGTGGTGAGGCGTTTTGGACCTTCTGGCATCCTAGACAGCTCTTGGTCATTTCTTCGATGTCTCCATCGATACCTGGCCACCACACAAATGCTCTGGCTAAATTCTTCATTTTCACTCCACCCAGATGCCCCTCGTGAAGCTCCTTTAGCACTTTATCCTGGAGTTTGGGTGGAATCACCACTCTGGATCCACACATCAAGGTTCCTCAGCACACTGACAGCTGTTCTCTTCTTTGCGAGAATGCTGGCAACAGTGGTTCGTCATGTGCTGGCCATCCCTTCACCGTTAAATCGTAGACTCGTGAGAGAGTCGGGTCATTTCTCGTTTCCTTTTCAATGGTAGAATTTG
Source organism: Somniosus microcephalus (assembly GCF_052327205.1). Classification (NCBI taxonomy): domain Eukaryota; kingdom Metazoa; phylum Chordata; class Chondrichthyes; order Squaliformes; family Somniosidae; genus Somniosus; species Somniosus microcephalus. The sequence continues at coordinate 161,793 of NW_028225636.1, read as the reverse complement.
TCACTGGTAGACATTGCACTATGGTCGAGTGGAACATCTCCACTGGGTCCACTGTAGGTGCCTCTTCTACTGTTGGCAACGGTAGGCGCGATAAACCATCAGCATTCCCATGCTGTTTTGTTCCTTTGTATTCTATGTCATAGAGTCATAGAGTCATAGAGTAATACAGCACGGATAGAGGCCCTTCGGCCCATCGTGTCCGCGCCGGCCATCAAGCCCTGTCTAATCTAATCCCATATTCCAGCATTTGGCCCGTAGCCTTGTATGCTATGGCATTTCAAGTGCACATCCAAATGCTTCTTAAATGTTGTGAGGGTTTCTGCCTCCACAACCCTTTCAGGCAGCGAGTTCCAGACTCCAACCACCCTCTGGGTGAAAAAGTTCTTTCTCAAATCCCCTCTAAACCTCCCGCCCCTTACCTTGAATCTATGCCCCCTAGTCATTGACCCCTCTACTAAGGGAAAAAGCTCCTCAGCATCCATCCTATCTATGCCCCTCATAATTTTGTACACCTCAATCATGTCCCCCCTCAGCCTCCTCAGCTCCAAGGAAAACAAACCCAACCTGCCCAGTCTCTCTTCATAGCTGAAGCGCTCCAGCCCTGGTAACATCCTGGTGAACCTCCTCTGCACCCTCTCTAACGCGATCACATCCTTCCTGTAGTGTGGCGACCAGAACTGCACACAATATTCCAGCTGTGGCCTAACCAGTGTTTTATACAGCTCCATCATAACCTCCTTGCTCTTATATTCAATGCCTCGGCTAATGAAGGCAAGTATCCCATATGCCTTTTTTACCACCTTATCCACCTGTTCCGCCGCTTTCAGGGATCTGTGTACTTGCACACCCAGATCCCTCTGACCCTCCGTCTTGCCTAGGGTCTTTCCATTCATTGTGTATTCCTTTGCCTTGTTAGTCCCCCCAAAGTGCATCACCTCGCACTTTTCCGGGTTAAATTCCATTTGCCACTGTTCCGCCCATCTGACCAACCCATCTATATCGTCCTGCAGACTGAGGCTACCCTCCTCGCTATTTACCACCCTACCAATTTTTGTATCATCCGCGAACTTACTGATCATACCCTTTACATTCATATCCAAGTCATTAATGTAGATATTGGTGTGCCTCTAGGAAAAGGGACCACCTCTGTAGCCTTTGCGCTGTCGTAATGGGAATGCCCTTTTTAGGGTTGATGGTCAGTCAACAAGGTAAATTTTTGTCCGTGTAGGTAATGGTTGAATTTCTTCACCCCCCACACAAGGCTGAGTGCCTCCCTGTCGATCTGGGCATAGTTACGCTTAGCTGAGTTCAATGAGCGTGACGCAAAAGCTATCGGCCGCTCCGAGCCATCAGGGAATTTATGCGATAATACCGCTCCCACGCCGTAAGGGGATGCATCGCACACCAGTCTGATTGGCAGTGATGGGTTGTAATGAGCCAACACTTCCTTGGACGTGATCAAGCCTTTGCATTTATGGAAGGCACGTTTACAGTCTTCGCTCCATTTCCAAATTACTCCCGTTTGTAGCAGTGCGTTAAGAGGGTGCAGAACCATTGACAAGTTCAGTAAAAATTTATGAGAGTAATTTATTAATCCCAGGAACGACCTTAATTGTGAGACATTTTCAGGCGCTGGGGCTTTTACGACCGTTCAATTTTTTCAGGTGATTTATGCAACCCTTCTTCGTTAATGACATGGCCACAATATGATATTTGTTTCTGGAAAAATTCGCACTTGGGGCGATTTGCTCGTAGGCCCCGTTCTCTCAGCATCGTGAGCACCTGCTCCAAATTGGCAAGGTGCTCGTTGTCATTTTCTCCTGTTACAAGGAAGTCGTCTAGGTAGCATTGAGTCCCCGGAATCCCTTGCAGTACTTGCTCCATAGCTCTTTGCCAGATAGCTGGAGCTGATGCTACTCCGAAAACCAGCCGATTGTACTGGTACTGGCCTTTGTGTGTGTTTATCGTGAGATACCTTTTAGAGGTCTCCTCAACCTCCATCTGTAGATATGCCTGTGTCAAGTCAATTTTGGTGAAACGTTTCCCTCCGGATAGTGAGGCGAAAATATCTTCTACCCTCGGAAGAGGATACTGTACCGTTTGAAGAACCGAGTTTACAGTCACCTTGAAGCCCCCACAGATGCGAATTTTTCTCTGTTCTTCAGATTTATCATTATTTAACGTTTTCTTCATGACCGGGATGATGGGTGTTGCCCACTCGCTCCAATCTACCTTGGATAACACGCCTGCTTTTTCCAAATTCTCCAGCTCTGCCTCGACTGCTGGACGAATTGCGTATGGCACCGGCCTTGCCTTAAAAAACTTGGGAAATGCCACATCTTCCACTTTTATTGAGGCGGTGGCGCCTTTCAGGGTTCCTAGTTCCTGTTGAAACACTTCTTTGGCGTTAGCCAAGAATTCTTTTAATCGTCCAGGTATGACGTCATCATCATTTTTTTTCTTACTGGCCACTGTCAGTGCCTGAATGGAGTGCCAGTCCAAACGTATCTTTCTGATCCATTCACGTCCCAACAACGGTGGACCACCATCTTGCAGAACGTATAAATACAACTTCTGTATTTCCTTGCCGTTGTATACAACAGGCACCCTTATTTTCCCTCTGGGGTATACTTTCTGCCCTGTATATGTCTTCAAGATAATGGATGTGTCTTTCAAAGGTATATGCGGAAATAGCCGCTTGTAATCCCGTCGACTTATGACGGTCAGAGCTGATCCTGTATCTAGCTCCATTTTAACTGGGGACCCCGCTATTGTGAGGGTAACCCAAATGGTCTGGTAATCTTCTTTGGCAATTACATTATGTAATTTGAGACAGCTTAGTCTCTTGTTTCCGGAGTCGCTATCGCTCTTCTGGTCTTCGGAGCTACTGTCCGTCATCATTTGTACCTTCCCGTACTTTTCCTTATTGACCTTTTTACTGTCAGTGGATTTTTTTCCAGATCGGCATACACGTGCAATGTGTCCCACCTTTCCGCATTGCCTGCATGCTTTGTCCTTGAACCAGCAGTCCCTCTGGTCATGGGTGGATCTGCCGCAGCGATAACATCTCTCGAAACCCCATGTCATTTCATGGGTGCCGAAGTCCTGTGGCTTTTGCTGTATCTCTGCAGCTCCTCTTGCTGCTGCTTCGTATGATACAGCCACACTGAAAGCCTTGTCCAGTGTCAAATCTTTCTTAGAAAGTAGCCTTTTCTGTGTTCCTTCGCTTAGGAGACCACAGACGAATTTGTCTCGTAGAGAATCTGCCAGTCCTGCCCCGAATTGGCAGTGCTTTGACAGCTTTCGTAATTCGGTGAGGTAATCAGCGTTACTTTCATTTTGTGCTGATTCCTTCTGAAGAATTTGAATTGTTCCGCTATCAGCAGCGGTGTTGGGTTTAAGTGCTCCTGTAGGGTATCAACAATCTCCTTAAAATTCTTGTCCATCGGTTTGGCTGGACTGATCAAGTTTCGTAACAGCCCGTATGTCCTTGCGCCCATCAGATTTAGAAGTACCGATGCCTTTTTATCATCCGCTACTTCATTCGCCTTGCAATATACCTCCACTCTTTCCACATATGTGGTCCAATCCTCTATATCACTATCGAAAGCAGTAATATTGCCAGTCTTAGGCATCCTGAAAATCAAAAATGGCGCCTCCCACGCTTTCCCTTCTTCCCTGCCGAGTCAAGATGGTGCCTCCCGTGCTTTCCTGCCGCTGCCGCTGCTGACAACGCTGTTCTCCGCGATTTTATTTACATATATATTTTTAAACAGTTTCTCCGTCACTTGGAGAATCGTTCCCGTCGGACTCTCTGGGACTTTCCCCTCCCTTTGCTTGGTCCGAACGCCGACCTGCTTTGCAGCGCCGGCCGTGTCCTGAGTGCTCCACCCTCTGTCTCTGTTTGCTTCTGCCTTCAGACTCGCTGCCCGGCCCCGCTGCAGAGGTACCCGATCGAGCCCCAGCCCGCTGCCCAGGAAGGATCAGTGCACTACCTGCCACCAGCAATTTTAGCTGGTGAAACCACAGTTTTTTGGGGAGTTTTCTTCGACCTTCGTCTGAGGAATCGAACTCCTTGAGGTGCTGCCGACTTGCAGGTAAGTTTGTTTCTAACTCGTCGCCACTGTTGTATCCGTGTGTTAATGAAGACACGGGAAGCAGGAGTTGATTTAACAAGTGTTTACTGAACAAAGGCTGGAGGTGAACTAACTATACAAGATGCTATACAGGCCTATATACCCGAGTGGTCACTACCAGTACTACAGTACACAGGGGCTTCAAAAAAACATAGTTCCTCTTAAAGGTACATACACCACACTCAGTACTGCCCTTCTGACAGTGCAGCACTCCTTTAGTACTGACCCTCCGACAGTGCAGCTCAAACTCAGTACTGCCCCTCCGACAGTGTGGCGCTCCCTCAGTACTGCCCCTCCCACAATGCGACGTTCCCTCAGTACTGCTCCTCCCACTATGCGGCACTCTCTCAGTATTGCCCCTCCGACAGTGCAGCACTCCCGCGGTATTGCCCCTCCGACAGTGCAGCGATACTTCTGTACTGCCCCTCCAACAGTGCAGTGCTCCCTCAGTACTGCCCCTCCGACAGTGCAGGGCTTCCGCAGTGCTGTCCCTCCTACAATGCGGCGCTCCCTCAGTATTGCCCCCTGTGACAGTGCAGCGCTCCCTCAGTAATGTCCTTCTGACAGTGCGGCGCTCCCTCAGTACTGCCCCTCCAACAGTGCGGCGCTCCCTCAGTACTGTCCATCCGACAGTGCGTCATTCCCTCAGTAATGCCCCTCCGACAGTGCGGCAATCCCTCAGTACTGCCCCTCCGACAGTGCAGCGCTCCCTCAGTACTGCCCCTCCGACAGTGCAGCGATCTATCAGTACTGCCTCTCAGACAGAACAGCGCTCCCATCAGTACTGACCCTCCGACAGTGCAGCGCTCCCTCAGTACTGCCCCTCCGACAGTGCAGCGCTCCCTCAATACTGCCACGCCGACAGTGCAGTGCTCCCTCAGTGCTGCCCCTCCCACAGTGTAGTGCACCCTCAGTACTGACCCTCCGACAGTGCAGCGCTCCCTCAGTACTGCCCCTCCGACAGTGCAGTGCTCCCTCAGTACTGCCCCCCCACAGTGCAGCACTCCCTCAGTACTGCCCCTCCGACAGTGCAGCGCTCCCTCTGTACTGCCCATCCGACAGTGCAGTGCTCCTTCAGTACTGACCCTCCCACAGTGCGGCGCTCCTTCAGTACTGCGCCTCTGACAGTGCAGTGCTCCCTCAGCACTGCCCCTCCGACAGTGCAGCGCTCCCTCTGTACTGCCCATCCGACAGTGCAGTGCTCCTTCAGTACTGACCCTCCCACAGTGCGGCGCTCCTTCAGTACTGCGCCTCTGACAGTGCAGTGCTCCCTCAGTACTGTCCATCCAACAGTGCAGTGCTCCCTCAGTACTGCCCCTCTGACAATGCGGCATTCTCTCAGTACTGACCCTCCGACAATGCGGTGCTCCCTCTGTACAGCCCCTCCAACAGTGCAGCACTCCCTCAGTACTGTCCCTCCGACAATGCGGCGTTCTCTCAGGACAGACCCTCCGACAGTGCAGCGCTCCCTCAGCACTGCCCCTCCCACAATACGGCGCTCCCTCAGTGCTGCCACTCCGAAAGTGGTGCGCTCCCTCAGTACTGCCCCTCCGACAGTGCAATGCTCCCTCAGTATTGCCCCTCCGACAGTGCAGCACTCCCTCAATGCTGCCCCTCCGAGAGTGCAGCACTCTCTCAGTACTGACCTTCCGACAGTGCAGCGCTCCCTCAGTACTGACACTCCCACAGATACGGCGCTCCCTCAGTACTGCCACTCTGAAAGTGGTGCGCTCCCTCAGTACTGCCCCTCCGACAGTGCAGCGCACCCTCAGTACAGACCCTCTGACAGTGCATCGCTGCCTCAGTACTGCCCCTCCGACAGTGCGGCGCTCCCTCAGTACTGCCCCTCCCACAATGTGGTGCTCCCTCAGTACTGACATTCCGACAGTGCAGCGCTCACTCAGTACTGCCCCACCCACAATGCAGCGTCCCTCAGTACTGTCCATCCTACAATGTGGCGCTCCCTCAGTACTGCCCCTCCGACAGTGCGCGCTTCCTCAGTACTGCCCCTCCGGCAATGCAGCACTACCTCAGTACTGCCCCTCTGACAGTGCAGGGATTCCTCAGTAATAACATTCCGACAGTGCAGCGCTCCCTGAATACTGCCCCCTCTGACAGTGCAGCGCTCACTCAGTGCTGTCCTTCCGACAGTGCGGTGCTCCCTCAGTACTGACCCTCCGACACTGCGGCGCTCCCTCAGTACTACCCCTCTGACAATGCGTTGCTCCCTCAGTACTGCTCCTCCAACAGTGCGGCGCTCCCTCAGTACTGCCCCTCCAAAAGTGCAGCCCTCCCTCAGTTCTGATCCTCCCACAGTGCGGCTCTCCCTCAATACTGCCCCTCCAACAGTGCAGAACTCCCTCAGTACCGACACTCCGACAGTGCGGCTCTCCCTCAGTACTGCCCCTCCAACAGTGCAGCGCACCCTCAGTACTGACCCTCCGACAGTGCAGCGCACCCTCAGTACTGACCACCGACAGTGCGGCTTTCCCTCAGTACTGCCCCTCCGACAGTGCAGCGCACCCTCAGTACTGACCCATCGACAGTGCGGCTCTCTCTCAGTACTGCCCCTCCGACAGTGCAGCACTCCCTCAGAACTGCCGCTTTGACAGTGCTGTGCTCCCTCAGTACTGCCCCTTCGACAGTGCAGCGCTCCCTTAGTAGTGACCCTCTGACAGTGCAGCGCTCCCTCAGTACTACCCCTCCGACAGTGCAGCGCTCCCTCAGCACTGCCCCTCCGACAGTGCAGCGCTCCCTCAGTACTGCCACTCCGACAGTGCAGATTTCCCTCAGTACGGGCCCTTCGACAGTGCGGCGCTCACTAAGTACTGCCCCTCCGACAGTGCAGCGCTCCCTCAGTACTGCCTCTCCGACAGTGCGGCGCTCCCTCAGTACTGCCCCTCCGACAGTGTGGCGCTCCCTCAGTACTGCCTCCGCCAACAGTGAAGCGCTCCTTCAGTACTGCCCCTCCAACAGTGCAGCCCTCCCTCAGTAGAGCGCTCCCTCAGTACTGCCCCACCGACAGTGCGGCACTCCCTCAGTACTGACCCTCTGACAGTGCAGCGATCTATCAGTACTGCCTCTCAGACAGAACAGCGCTCCCACAGTACTGCCCCTCCGACAGTGCAGTGCTCCCTCAGCACTGCCCCTCCGACAGTGCAGCGCTCCCTCAGTACTGCCCCTCCGACAGTGCAGCGCTCCCTCAGCACTGCCCCCCCACAGTGTAGCCCTCCCTCTGTATTGCCCCTCCGACAGTGCAGCACCCTCTCAGTACTGACACTCCCACATTGCAGCCCTCCCTCTGTATTGCCCCTCCGACAGTGCAGCGCTCCCTCAGAACTGGCCCTCCCAAAGTGCAGCGCTCCCTCAGTACTGACACTCCCACATTGCAGGCCTCCCTCTGTATTGCCCCTCTGACAGTGCAGCGCTCCCTCAGAACTGGCCCTCCCACAGTGCAGCGCTCCCTCAGTACTGCCCCTCCGACAGTGCGGCGCTCCCTCAGTACTCCCCCTCCGACAGTGCAGCGCTCCCTCTGTACTGCCCCTCCGACACTGCGGCGCTCCCTCAGTACTGCCCCTCCCACAGTGCGGCTCTCCCGAACTACTGCCCTCTCTGACAGTGCAGTGCTCCCTCAGAACAGCCCCTCCGACAGTGAAGTGCTCCCTCAGTACTGCCCCTCCGACAGTGCAGTGCTCCCTCAGTACTGCCAGTCTGACAGTGCAGTGCTCCCTCAGTACTGACCCTCCCACAGTGCAGCCCTCCCTCTGTATTGCCCCTCCGACAGTGCAGCGCTCCCTCAGTACTGACCCTCCCAAATTGCAGCGCTCCCTCAGTACTGCCCCTCCCACAGTGCAGCGCACCCTCAGTACTGCCCCTCCAACAGTGCAGTGCTCCCTCAGTACTGCCAGTCTGACAGTGCAGTGCTCCCTCAGTACTGACCCTCCCACAGTGCAGCCCTCCCTCTGTATTGCCCCTCCGACAGTGCAGCGCTCCCTCAGTACTGACCCTCCCAAATTGCAGCGCTCCCTCAGTACTGCCCCTCCCACAGTGCAGCGCACCCTCAGTACTGCCCCTCCAACAGTGCAGCGCTCCCTCAGTACTGACCCTCCCACAGTGTAGTACTCCCTCACTACTGCCCCTCTGACAGTGCGGCGCTCCCTCAGTACTCTCCCTCCGACAGTGCAGCGCTCCCTCTGTACTGCCCCTCCGACACTGCGACGCTCCCTCAGTACTGCCCCTCCCACAGTGCAGCACTCCCCAACTACAGCCCTCTCTGACAGGGCAGTGATCCCTCAGTACTGCTCCTCCGACAGTGAAGCGCTCCCTCAGTACTGCCCCTCCAACAGTACAGCGCTCCCTCAGTACAGCACCTCCGACAGTGCAGAGCTCCCTCAGTACTGCAGCTCCGATAGTGCAGCGCTCCCTCCGTACTGCCCCTCCAACAGTGCGGCGCATCCTAAGTACTGCCCCTATGACAGTGCGGCGCTCCCTCAGTACTAACCCTCCGACAGTGCGGCGCTCCGTCAGTACTGCCCCTCCGACAGTGAAGCGCTCCCTCAGTACTGACCCTCCGACAGCGCAGCTCTCCCTCAGTACTGACCCTCCGACAGTGCGGCGCTCCCTCAGTACTGCCCCTCCGACAGTCCCCGCTTCCTCAGTACTGCCCCCTCTGACAGTGCAGCGCTCCCTCTGTGCTGTCCTTCCAACAGTGCGGCGCTCCATCAGTACTGCCCCTCCGACACTGCGGCGCTCCCTCAGTACTGCCCCTCCGACAGTGCAGCACTCCCTCAGTACTGCTCCTCCGAAATTGCGGTCTTCCCTCAGTATGCCACTCCGACAGTGCAGCGCTCCCTCAGTACTCACACTCCAACAGTGCGGCTCTCCCTCAATACCGCCCCTCCAACAGTGCAGCGCTCCCTCAGTACCGACACTCCGACAGTGTGGCTATGACTTTGTACTGCACCTCCGACAATGCAGCGCTCCCTCTGTACTGCCCCTCCGACACTGCAGTGCTCCCTCGGTACTGCCCCTCCCACAGTGCGGCACTCCCGAACTACTGCCCTCTCTGACAGTGCAGTGCTCCCTCAGAACTGCCCCTCCGACAGTGAAGCACTCCCTCAGTACTGCCCCTCCGACAGTGCAGCGCTCCCTCAGTACTACACCACCGACAGTGCAAAGCTCCCTCAGTACTGCAGCTCCGATAGTGCAGCGCTCCCTACGTACAGCCCCTCCGACGGTGCGGCACTCCCTAAGTACTGCCCCTCTGACAGTGCTGCACTCCCTCAGTACTGACCCTCCGACAGTGCAGCGTTCCCTCAGTACTGACACTCCGACAATGCGGCGCTCCCCCATTACTGCCCCTCCGACAGTGAAGCGCTCCGTCCGTACTGCCCCTCCAACAGTGCAGCCCTCCCTCAGTACTGCCCCCTCCGACAGTGTAAAGCTCCTTCAGTACTGCCCCTCCCACAGTGCAGCGCTCCCTTAGTACTGCCCCTCTGACAGTGCAGCGCTTCCTCAGTACTGCCCCTCCGACAATGCGGTGCTCCCTCAGTACTGCCCCTCCAACAGTGCAGCACTCCTTCAATGCTGCCCCTCTGACAGTGCAGCACTCCCTCAGTACTGCCCCTCCAACAGTGCAGCGCTCCCTCAGTACTGCCCCTCCGACAATGCAGCGCTCCCTCAGTACTGCCCCTCCGACAATGCGGCATTCTCTCAGTACTGCCCCTCCGACAGAGCAGCACGGTGGCACAGTGGTTAGCACTGTTGCCTCACAGCACCAGGGACCCGGGTTCGAATCTGGCCTTGGGCGACTGTCTGTGTGGAGTTTGCACATTCTCCCCGTGTTTGCGTGGGTTTCCTCCGGGTGCTCCAGTTTCCTCCCACAGTCCAAAGATGTGCGGGTTAGGTTGATTGGCTATGATAAATTGACCCTTAGTGTTAGGGGGATTAAATACGTGGGGTTACGGGGATAGGGTGGGATATGTGTTGGTGTAGGGGTTATGGGGATCGGGTGGGATATGTGTCGGTGCAGGCTCGATGGGCCGAAATGGCCTCTATCTGCACTGTGGGGTTTCTGTGATTCTGTGATTCTGTGACTACTGCCCCTCCGACAGTGCAGCGCTCCCTCCGTATTGCCCCTTTGACAGTGCAGTGCTCCCTCAGTACTGCCCGATGACAATGCAGCGCTCCCTCAGTAATAACCTTCCGACAGTGCAGCGCTCCCTCAGTACTGACCCTCCGACAGCGCGGCGCTCCTTCAGTACTGCCCCTCCGACAGTGCGGTGCTCCCTCAGTACTGACCCTCTGACAGCGCGGCGCTCCTTCAGTACTGCCCCTCCGACAGTGCAGTGCTCCCTCAGTACTGCCCCTCCGACAATGCAGTGCTCCCTCAGTTCTCCCCCTCCAACAATGCGGCATTCTCTCAGTACTGCCCCTCTGACAATGCAGCGCTCCCTCAGTACTGCCCTTCTGACAGTGCAGTGCTCCCTCAGTACTGCCCCTCTGACAGTGCAGCGCTCCCTCAGTACTCCCCCTCCGACAGTGCAGTGCTCCCTCAGTACCACCCCTCCGACAGTGCAGCGCTCCCTCAGTACTGACCCTCCGACAGTGCGGCGCTCCTTCAGTACTGCCCCTCCGACAGTGCAGCGCTCTCTCAGTACTGCCCCTCCAACAGTGCAGCGCTCCCTCAGTACTGCCCCTCCGACAATGCAGCGCTCCCTCAGTACCGCCCCTCCAACAATGCGGCATTCACAGAATCACAGAAACCCCACAGTGCAGATAGAGGCCATTTCGGCCCATCGAGCCTGCACCGAAACATATCCCACCCGATCCCCGTAACCCCTACACCAACACATATCCCACCCTATCCCCGTAACCCCACATATTTAATCCCCCTAACACTAAGGCTCAATTTATCATAGCCAATCAACCTAACCCGCACATCGTTGGGCTGTGGGAGGAAACCGGAGCACCCGGAGGAAACCCACGCAAACACGGGGAGAATGTGCAAACTCCACACAGACAGTAACCTAAGGCCGGATTCGAACCCGGGTCCCTGGTGCTGTGAGGCAACATTGCTAACCACTATGCCACCGTACTGCCCGTCTGACAATGCAGCGGAAACTCAGTACTGCCCCTCCGACAGTGCGGCGCTTCCTCTGTACTGCCCCTCCGACAGTGCAGCGATACTTCCGTACTGCCCCTGCAACAGTGCAGTGCTCCCTCTGTACTGCCCCTCCGACAGTGCAGGGCTTCCTCAGTACTGTCCCTCCAACAATGCAGTGCTCCCTCAGTTCTGCCCCCTCTGACAGTGCAGCGCTCCCTCAGTACTGTCCTTCCGACAGTGCGGCGCTCCCTCAGTACTGCCCCTCCGACACTGCTGCGCTCCCTCAGTACTGCCCCTCCGACAGTGCGGCGCTCCCTCAGTACTGACTCTCCGACAGTGCGGCGCTCCCTCAGTACTGTCCCTCCGACAGTGCGGCATTCCCTCAGTAATGCCCCTCCGACAGTACGGCGCTCCCTCAGCACAGCCCCTCCAACAGTGCAACCCTCCCTCAGTACTGCCCCTCCGACAGTGCAGCGCTAGTACAGCCCCTCCGACAGTGCAGCGATCTATCAGTACTGCGTCTCAGACGGAACAGCGGTCCCATCAGTACTGACCCTCCAACAGTGCAGCGCTCCCTCAGTACTGCCCCTCCGACAGTGCAGCGCTCCCTCAATACTGCACCGCCGACAATGCATCGCTCCCTCAGTACTGCCCCTCCCAGTGTAGTGCTCCCTCAGTACTGCCCCTCCCACAATTTGGTGCTCCCTCAGTACTGACCCTCCGACAGTGCAGCGATACTTCCGCACTGCCCCTTCAACAGTGAAGCGCTCCCTCATTACTGCCCCTCCGACAGTGCAGGGCTTCCTCTGTACTGTCCCTCCTACAATGCGGCACTCCCTCAGTCCTGCCCCCTCTGAAAGTGCAGCCCTCCCTCAGTACTGCCCCACCGACAGTGCAGGGCTTCCTCAGTGCTGTCCCTCCTACAATGCGACGCACCCTCAGTACAGCCCCCTCTGACAGTGCAGCGCTCCCTCAGTACTGCCCCTCCGACAATGCAGCGCTCCCTCAGTACTGCCCCTCCGACAATGCGGCATTCTCTCAGTACTGCCCCTCCGACAGAGCAGCACGGTGGCACAGTGGTTAGCACTGTTGCCTCACAGCACCAGGGACCCGGGTTCGAATCTGGCCTTGGGCGACTGTCTGTGTGGAGTTTGCACATTCTCCCCGTGTTTGCGTGGGTTTCCTCCGGGTGCTCCAGTTTCCTCCCACAGTCCAAAGATGTGCGGGTTAGGTTGATTGGCTATGATAAATTGACCCTTAGTGTTAGGGGGATTAAATACGTGGGGTTACGGGGATAGGGTGGGATATGTGTTGGTGTAGGGGTTATGGGGATCGGGTGGGATATGTGTCGGTGCAGGCTCGATGGGCCGAAATGGCCTCTATCTGCACTGTGGGGTTTCTGTGATTCTGTGATTCTGTGACTACTGCCCCTCCGACAGTGCAGCGCTCCCTCCGTATTGCCCCTTTGACAGTGCAGTGCTCCCTCAGTACTGCCCGATGACAATGCAGCGCTCCCTCAGTAATAACCTTCCGACAGTGCAGCGCTCCCTCAGTACTGACCCTCCGACAGCGCGGCGCTCCTTCAGTACTGCCCCTCCGACAGTGCGGTGCTCCCTCAGTACTGACCCTCTGACAGCGCGGCGCTCCTTCAGTACTGCCCCTCCGACAGTGCAGTGCTCCCTCAGTACTGCCCCTCCGACAATGCAGTGCTCCCTCAGTTCTCCCCCTCCAACAATGCGGCATTCTCTCAGTACTGCCCCTCTGACAATGCAGCGCTCCCTCAGTACTGCCCTTCTGACAGTGCAGTGCTCCCTCAGTACTGCCCCTCTGACAGTGCAGCGCTCCCTCAGTACTCCCCCTCCGACAGTGCAGTGCTCCCTCAGTACCACCCCTCCGACAGTGCAGCGCTCCCTCAGTACTGACCCTCCGACAGTGCGGCGCTCCTTCAGTACTGCCCCTCCGACAGTGCAGCGCTCTCTCAGTACTGCCCCTCCAACAGTGCAGCGCTCCCTCAGTACTGCCCCTCCGACAATGCAGCGCTCCCTCAGTACCGCCCCTCCAACAATGCGGCATTCACAGAATCACAGAAACCCCACAGTGCAGATAGAGGCCATTTCGGCCCATCGAGCCTGCACCGAAACATATCCCACCCGATCCCCGTAACCCCTACACCAACACATATCCCACCCTATCCCCGTAACCCCACATATTTAATCCCCCTAACACTAAGGCTCAATTTATCATAGCCAATCAACCTAACCCGCACATCGTTGGGCTGTGGGAGGAAACCGGAGCACCCGGAGGAAACCCACGCAAACACGGGGAGAATGTGCAAACTCCACACAGACAGTAACCTAAGGCCGGATTCGAACCCGGGTCCCTGGTGCTGTGAGGCAACATTGCTAACCACTATGCCACCGTACTGCCCGTCTGACAATGCAGCGGAAACTCAGTACTGCCCCTCCGACAGTGCGGCGCTTCCTCTGTACTGCCCCTCCGACAGTGCAGCGATACTTCCGTACTGCCCCTGCAACAGTGCAGTGCTCCCTCTGTACTGCCCCTCCGACAGTGCAGGGCTTCCTCAGTACTGTCCCTCCAACAATGCAGTGCTCCCTCAGTTCTGCCCCCTCTGACAGTGCAGCGCTCCCTCAGTACTGTCCTTCCGACAGTGCGGCGCTCCCTCAGTACTGCCCCTCCGACACTGCTGCGCTCCCTCAGTACTGCCCCTCCGACAGTGCGGCGCTCCCTCAGTACTGACTCTCCGACAGTGCGGCGCTCCCTCAGTACTGTCCCTCCGACAGTGCGGCATTCCCTCAGTAATGCCCCTCTGACAGTACGGCGCTCCCTCAGCACAGCCCCTCCAACAGTGCAACCCTCCCTCAGTACTGCCCCTCCGACAGTGCAGCGCTAGTACAGCCCCTCCGACAGTGCAGCGATCTATCAGTACTGCGTCTCAGACGGAACAGCGGTCCCATCAGTACTGACCCTCCAACAGTGCAGCGCTCCCTCAGTACTGCCCCTCCGACAGTGCAGCGCTCCCTCAATACTGCACCGCCGACAATGCATCGCTCCCTCAGTACTGCCCCTCCCAGTGTAGTGCTCCCTCAGTACTGCCCCTCCCACAATTTGGTGCTCCCTCAGTACTGACCCTCCGACAGTGCAGCGATACTTCCGCACTGCCCCTTCAACAGTGAAGCGCTCCCTCATTACTGCCCCTCCGACAGTGCAGGGCTTCCTCTGTACTGTCCCTCCTACAATGCGGCACTCCCTCAGTCCTGCCCCCTCTGAAAGTGCAGCCCTCCCTCAGTACTGCCCCACCGACAGTGCAGGGCTTCCTCAGTGCTGTCCCTCCTACAATGCGACGCACCCTCAGTACAGCCCCCTCTGACAGTGCAGCGCTCCCTCAGTACTGGCCCTCCGACAGTGCAGCGCTCCCTCAATACTGACCCTCCGACAGTGCAGCGCTCCCTCAGTACTGACCCTCTGACAGTGCGGCGCTCCCTCAGTACTGCTCCACCGACAGTGCAGCGCTCTCTCAGTACTGCCCCTCCAACAGTGCAGCGCTACCTCAGTACTGCCCCTCCGATAATGCAGCGCTCCCTCAGTACTGCCCCTCCGGCAATGCGGCATTCTCTCAGTACTGCCCCTCTGACAATGCAGCGCAAACTCAGTACTGCCCCTCCGACAGTGCGGCGCTCCCACTGTACTGCCACTCCGACAGTGCAGGGCCTCCTCAGTACTGTCCCTCCTACAATGTGGTGCTCCCTCAGTTCTGCCCCCTCTGACAATGCAGTGCTCCCTCAGTACTGTACTTCCGACAGTGCGGCGCTCCCTCAGTACTGCCCCTCAGATACTGCTGCGCACCCTAGTACTGCCCCTCCAACAGTGTGGCGATCCCTCAGTACTGCCCCTCCAACACTGCAGCCCTCCCTCAGTACTGCCCCTCCGACAGTGCTGCGCTCCCTCAGTACAGCCCCTCCGACAGTGCAGCGATCTATCAGTACTGCGTCTCAGATGGAACAGCGGTCCCATCAGTACTGACCCTCCGACAGTGCAGCGCTCCCTCAGTACTGCCCCTCCGACAGTGCAGCGCTCCCTCAATACTGCACCGCCGACAGTGCATCGCTCCCTCAGTACTGCCCCTCCCAGTGTAGCGCTCCCTCAGTACTGACCCTCCGACAGTGCAGCGCTCCCTCAGTACTGCACCTCCGACAGTGCAGTGCTCCCTCAGTACTGCTCCTCCAACAGTGCAGCGCTCCCTCTGGACTGCCCATCCAACAGTGCAGCGTTTCCTTCAGTACTGACCCTCCCACAGTGCGGCGCTGTTTCAGTACTGCCCCTCTGACAGTGCAGCGCTCCCTCAGTACTGCCCCTCCAACAATGCGGCATTCTCTCAGTACTGCCCCTCCGACAGTGCAGCGCTCCCACACTACTGCCCCTCCGACAGTGCAGCGCTCCCTCCGTACTGCCCATTTGACAGTGCAGTGCTCCCTCAATACTGCCCGATGACAATGCAGCGCTCCCTCAGTACTAACCTTCCGAAAGTGCAGCGCTCCCTCAGTACTGACCCTCCAGCATTGCAGCGCCCCTTCAGTACTGCTCTGCCGACAGCGCAACACTCAATACTGCCCCTCCGACAGTACAGCACTCCCTCAGTACTGCCCCTCTGACAGTGCAGCGCTCCCTCAGAACTGACCCTCCGACAGTGCAGCACTCCCTCAGTACTGCCCCTCCGACAGTGCAGCGCTCTCTCAGTACTGCCCCCCCAAAATGCCGCGCTCCCTCAATTCTGCCCCTCCGACAGTGCGGTGTTCTCTCAGTACTGCCCCTCCAACAGTGTGGTGCTCCCTCAGTACTGCCCCTCCCACAATTTGGTGCTCCCTCAGTACTGACCCTCCGACAGTGCAGCGATACTTCCGCACTGCTCCTTCAACAGTGCAGCGCTCCCTCATTACTGCCCCTCCAACAGTGCAGGGCTTCCTCTGTACTGTCCCTCCTACAATGTCGCGCTCCCTCAGTTCTGCCCCCTCTAACAGTGCAGCGCTCCCTCAGTACTGGCCCTCCGACAGTGCAGCGCTCCCTCAGTACTGACCCTCCCACAAATACGGCGCTCCCTCAGTACTGCCACTCTGAAAGTGGTGCGCTCCCTCAGTACTGCCCCTGCGACAGTGCAGCGCACCCTCAGTACAGACCCTCCGACAGTGCGGCGCTGCCTCAGTACTGCCCCTCCGACAGTGCGGTGTTCCCTCAGTACTGCCCCTCCCACAATACAGCGCTCCCTCAGTACTGCCACTCCGAAAGTGGTGCGCTCCCTCAGTACTGCCCCTCCGACAGTGCAATGCTCCCTCAGTATTGCCCCTCCGACAGTGCAGCACTCTCTCAGTACTGACCTTCCGACAGTGCAGCGCTCCCTCAGTACTGACCCTCCCACAAATACGTCGCTCCCTCAGTACTGCCACTCTGAAAGTGGTGCGCTCCCTCAGTACTGCCCCTCCGACAGTGCAGCGCACCCTCAGTACAGACCCTCCGACAGTGCGGCGCTGCCTCAGTACTGCCCCTCCGACAGTGCGGCGCTCCCTCAGTACTGCCCCTCCCACAATGTGGTGCTCCCTCAGTACTGACATTCCGACAGTGCAGCGCTCACTCAGTACTGCCCCTCCCACAATGCAGCGTCCCTCAGTACTGTCCCTCCTACAATGTGGCGCTCCCTCAGTACTGCCCCTCCGACAGTGCACGCTTCCTCAGTACTGCCCCTCCGACAATGCAGCGCTACCTCAGTACTGCCCCTCCGACAGTGCAGGGCTTCCTCAGTAATAACATTCCGACAGTGCAGCGCTCCCTGAATACTGCCCCCTCTGACAGTGCAGCGCTCACTCAGTGCTGTCCTTCCGACAGTGCGGCGCTCCCTCAGTACTGACCCTCCGACACTGCGGCGCTCCCTCTGTACTACCCCTCCGACAATGCGTTGCTCCCTCAGTACTGCTCCTCCGACAGTGCAGCACTCCCTCAGTTTTGACCCTCCCACATTGCGGCTCTCCCTCAATACTGCCCCTCCAACAGTGCAGAACTCCCTCAATACCGACACTCCGACAGTGCGGCTCTCCCTCAGTACTGCCCCTCCGACAGTGCAGCGCACCCTCAGTACTGACCCTCCGACAGTGCAGCGCACCCTCAGTACTGACCACCGACAGTGCGGCTCTCCCTCAGTACTGCCCCTCCGACAGTGCAGCGCACCCTCAGTACTGACCCATCGACAGTGCGGCTCTCCCTCAGTACTACCCCTCCGACAGTGCAGCGCTCCCTCAGCACTGCCCCTCTGACAGTGCAGCGCTCCCTCAGTACTGCCACTCCGACAGTGCAGATTTCCCTCAGTACGGGCCCTCCGACAGTGCGGCGCTCCCTAAGTAGCGGCGCTCCCTAAGTACTGCCCCTCCGACAGTGCAGCGCTCCCTCAGTACTGCCCCTCCGACAGTGCGGTGCTCCCTCAGTACTGCCCCTCCGACAGTGTGGCGCTCCCTCAGTACTGCATCCGCCAACAGTGAAGCGCTCCTTCAGTACTGCCCCTCCAACAGTGCAGCCCTCCCTCAGTACAGCGCTCCCTCAGTACTGACCCTCCGACAGTGCAGCCCACCCTCAGTACTGCCCCACCGACAGTGCGGCACTCCCTCAGTACTGACCCTCTGACAGTGTGGCGCTCCCTCAGTACTATCCCTCTGACAGTGCAGCGATCTATCAGTACTGCCTCTCAGACAGAACAGCGCTCCCACAGTACTGCCCCTCCGACAGTGCAGCGCTCCCTCAGCACTGCCCCTCCGACAATGCAGCGCTCCCTCAGTACTGCCCCTCCGACAGTGCAGCGCTCCCTCAGCACTGCCCCCCCACAGTGTAGCCCTCCCTCTGTATTGCCCCTCCGACAGTGCAGCGCTCTCTCAGTACTGACACTCCCACATTGCAGCCCTCCCTCTGTATTGCCCCTCCGACAGTGCAGCGCTCCCTCAGAACTGGCCCTCCCAAAGTGCAGCGCTCCCTCAGTACTGACACTCCCACATTGCAGGCCTCCCTCTGTATTGCCCCTCCGACAGTGCAGCGCTCCCTCAGAACTGGCCCTCCCACAGTGCAGCGCTCCTTCAGTACTGCCCCTCCGACAGTGCGGCGCTCCCTCAGTACTCCCCCTGCGACAGTGCAGCGCTCCCTCTGTACTGCCCCTCCGACACTGCGGCGCTCCCTCAGTACTGCCCCTCCCACAGTGCGGCTCTCCCGAACTACTGCCCTCTCTGACAGTGCAGTGCTCCCTCAGAACTGCCCCTCTGACAGTGAAGCGCTCCCTCAGTACTGCCCCTCCGACAGTGCAGTGCTCCCTCAGTACTGCCAGTCCGACAGTGCAGTGCTCCCTCAGTACTGACCCTCCCACAGTGCAGCCCTCCCTCTGTATTGCCCCTCCGACAGTGCAGCGCTCCCTCAGTACTGACCCTCCCAAATTGCAGCGCTCCCTCAGTACTGCCCCTCCCACAGTGCAGCGCACCCTCAGTACTGCCCCTCCGACAGTGCAGTGCTCCCTCAGTACTGC
Source organism: Somniosus microcephalus (assembly GCF_052327205.1). NCBI lineage: Eukaryota > Metazoa > Chordata > Chondrichthyes > Squaliformes > Somniosidae > Somniosus > Somniosus microcephalus. The sequence continues at coordinate 142,985 of NW_028225636.1, read as the reverse complement.
CCCTCTGACAGTGCGGCGCTCCCTCAGTACTCTCCCTCCGACAGTGCAGCGCTCCCTCTGTACTGCCCCTCCGACACTGCGACGCTCCCTCAGTACTGCCCCTCCCACAGTGCGGCACTCCCTAACTACAGCCCTCTCTGACAGAGCAGTGATCCCTCAGTACTGCTCCTCCGACAGTGAAGCGCTCCCTCAGTACTGCCCCTCCGACAGTACAGCGCTCCCTCAGTACTGCACCTCCGACAGTGCAGAGCTCCCTCAGTACTGCAGCTCCAATAGTGCAGCGCTCCCTCCGTACTGCCCCTCCAACAGTGCGGCGCATCCTAAGTACTGCCCCTATGACAGTGCGGCGCTCCCTCAGTACTAACCCTCCGACAGTGCGGCGCTCGCGGCGCTCCCTCAGTACTAACCCTCCGACAGTGCGGCGCTCCGTCAGTACTGACCGTCAGACAGTGCAGCGCTCCCTCAGTACTGACCCTCCGACAGTGCAGCGCTCCCTCAGTACTGCCCCTCCGACAGTGCAGCGCTCCCTCAGTACTGCCCCTCCGACAGTGCGGCGCTCCCTCAGTACTGCCCCTCCGACAGTGTGGCGCTCCCTCAGTACTGCATCCGCCAACAGTGAAGCGCTCCTTCAGTACTGCCCCTCCAACAGTGCAGCCCTCCCTCAGTACAGCGCTCCCTCAGTACTGCCACTCCGACAATGAAGCGCTCCCTCAGTACTGACCCTCCGACAGTGCAGCGCTCCCTCAGTACTGCCCCTCCGACAGACCCCGCTTCCTCAGTACTGCCCCCTCTGACAGTGCAGTGCTCCCTCAGTGCTGTCCTTCCGACAGTGCGGCGCTCCATCAGTACTGCCCCTCCGACACTGCGGCGCTCCCTCAGTACTGCCCCTCCGACAGTGCGGCACTCCCTCATTACTGCTCCTCCGAAATTGCGGTGTTCCCTCAGTATGCCACTCCGACAGTGCAGCGCTCCCTCAGTACCGACACTCCGACAGTGCGGCTATGCCTTTGTACTGCCCCTCCGACAATGCAGCGCTGCCTCTGTACTGCCCCTCCGACACTGCAGCGCTCCCTCAGTACTGCCCCTCCCACAGAGCGGCACTCCCGAACTACTGCCCTCTCTGACAGTGCAGTGCTCCCTCAGAACTGCCCCTCCGACAGTGAAGCACTCCCTCAGTACTGCCCCTCCGACAGTGCAGCGCTCCCTCAGTACTACACCACCGACAGTGCAAAGCTCCCTCAGTACTGCAGCTCCGATAGTGTAGCGCTCCCTACGTACAGCCCCTCTGACGGTGCGGCACTCCCTAAGTACTGCCCCTCTGACAGTGCAGCACTCCTTCAATGCTGCCCCTCCGACAGTGCAGCGCTCCCTCAGTACTCACCCTACGACAGTGCGGCTCTCCCTCAATACCGCCCCTCCAACAGTGCAGCGCTCCCTTAATACCGACACTCCGACAGTGCGGCTATGCCTTTGTACTGCCCCTCCGACAATGCAGCGCTCCCTCTGTACTGCCCCTCCGACACTGCAGCGCTCCCTCAGTACTGCCCCTCCCACAGTGCGGCACTCCCGAACTACTGCCCTCTCTGACAGTGCAGTGCTCCCTCAGAACTGCCCCTCCGACAGTGAAGCACTCCCTCAGTACTGCCCCTCCGACAGTGCAGCGCTCCCTCAGTACTACACCACCGACAGTGCAAAGCTCCCTCAGTACTGCAGCTCCGATAGTGTAGCGCTCCCTACGTACAGCCCCTCCGACGGTGCGGCACTCCCTAAGTACTGCCCCTCTGACAGTGCTGCGCTCCCTCAGTGCTGACCCTCCGACAGTGCGGCGCTCCCTCAGTACTGACCGTCCGACAGTGCAGCACTCCCTCAGTACTGACTCTCCAACAGTGCAGCGCTCCCTCAGTACTGCCGCTCCGACAGTGAAGCCTTCCCTCTGTACTGACCCTCCGACAGTGCAGCGCTCCCTCAGTACTGACACTCCGACAATGCGGCGCTCCCTCAGTACTGCCCCTCCGACAGTGAAGCGCTCCGTCCATACTGCCCCTCCAACAGTGCAGCCCTCCCTCAGCACTGCCCCCTCCGACAGTGCAAAGCTCCTTCAGTACTGCTCCTCCCACAGTGCAGTGCTCCCTCAGTACTGCCCCTCTGACAGTGCAGCGCTTCCTCAGTACTGCCCCTCCGACAATGCAGTGCTCCCTCAGTACTGCCCCTCCAACAGTGCAGCGCTCCCTCAGTACTGCCCCTCCGACAATGCAGCGCTCCCTCAGTACTGCCCCTCCGACAATGCGGCATTCTCTCAGTACTGCCCCTCCGACAGTGCAGCACGGTGGCATAGTGGTTAGCATTGTTGCCTCACAGCACCAGGGACCCGGGTTCGAATCCGGCCTCGGGTGACTGTCTGTGTGGAGTTTGCACATTCTCCCCGTGTTTGCGTGGGTTTCCTTCGGGTGCTCCGGTTTCCTCCCACAGTCCAAAGATGTGCGGGTTAGGTTGATTGGCTATGATAAATTGACCCTTAGTGTTAGGGGGATTAAATACGTGGGGTTACGGGGATAGGGTGGGATATGTGTTGGTGTAGGGGTTATGGGGATCGGGTGGGATATGTGTCGGTGCAGGCTCGATGGGCCGAAATGGCCTCTATCTGCACTGTGGGGTTTCTGTGATTCTGTGATTCTGTGACTACTGCCCCTCCGACAGTGCAGCGCTCCCTCCATATTGCCCCTTTGACAGTGCAGTGCTCCCTCAGTACTGGCCCTCCAACATTTCAGCGCTCCCTCTGTACTGCCCTTCCGACAGTGCAACACTCAATACTGCCCCTCTGACAGTACAGCACTCACTCAGTACTGCCCCTCTGACAGTGCGGTGCTCCCTCAGTACTGACCCTTCGACATTTCAGCGCTCCCTCTGTACTGCCCTTCCGACAGTGCAACACTCAATACTGACCCTCCAACAGTGCAGCACTCCCTCAGTACTGCCCCTCTGACAGTGCGGTGCTCCCTCAGTACTGACCCTCCAACAGCGCGGCACTCCTTCAGTACTGCCCCTCCGACAGTGCAGTGCTCCCTCAGTACTGCCCCTCCGACAATGCAGTGCTCCCTCAGTTCTCCCCCTCCAACAATGCGGCATTCTCTCAGTACTGCCCCTCTGACAATGCAGCGCTCCCTCAGTACTGCCCTTCTGACAGTGCAGTGCTCCCTCAGTACTGCCCCTCCGACAGTGCAGTGCTCTCTCAGTACTACCCCTCCAACAGTGCAGCGCTCCCTCAGTACTGCCCCTCCGACAATGCAGCGCTCCCTCAGTACTCCCCCTCCGACAATGCGGCATTCTCTCAGTACTGCCCCTCTGACAATGCAGCGCTCCCCCAGTACTGCCCCTCCGACAGTGCAGTGCTCCCTCAGTGCTGCCCCTCCGACAGTGCAGCGCTCCCTCAGTACTGACCCTCCGACAGTGCGGCGCTCCTTCAGTACTGCCCCTCCGACAGTGCAGCGCTCTCTCAGTACTGCCCCTCCAACAGTGCAGCGCTCCCTCAGTACTGCCCCTCCGACAATGCAGCGCTCCCTCAGTACTGCCCCTCCAACAATGCAGCATTCACAGAATCACAGAAACCCCACAGTGCAGATAGAGGCCATTTCGGCCCATCGAGCCTGCACCGAAACATATCCCACCCGATCCCCGTAACCCCGACACCAACACATATCCCACCCTATCCCCGTAACCCCACATATTTAATCCCCCTAACACTAAGGCTCAATTTATCACAGCCAATCAACCTAACCCGCACATCTTTGGACTGTGGGAGGAAACCGGAGCACCCGGAGGAAACCCACGCAAACACGGGGAGAATGTGCAAACTCCACACAGACAGTAACCTAAGGCTGGATTCGAACCCGGGTCCCTGGTGCTGTGAGGCAACATTGCTAACCACTATGCCACCGTACTGCCCGTCTGACAATGCAGCGGAAACTCAGTACTGCCCCTCCGACAGTGCGGCGCTTCCTCTGTACTGCCCCTCCAACAGTGCAGCGATACTTCCGTACTGCCCCTCCAACAGTGCAGCGCTCCCTCTGTACTGCCCCTCCGACAGTGCAGGGCTTCCTCAGTACTGTCCCTCCAACAATGCAGTGCTCCCTCAGTTCTGCCCCCTCTGACAGTGCAGCGCTCCCTCAGTACTGTCCTTCCGACAGTGCGGCGCTCCCTCAGTACTGCCCCTCCGACACTGCTGCGCTCCCTCAGTCCTGCCCCTCCGACAGTGCGGCGCTCCCTCAGTACTGACTCTCCGACAGTGCAGCGCTCCCTCTGTACTGCCCATTTGACAGTGCAGTGCTCCCTCAGTACTGCCCGATGACAATGCAGCGCTCCCTCAGTACTAACCTTCCGAAAGTGCAGCGCTCCCTCAGTACTGACCCTCCATCATTGCAGCTCTCCTTCAGTACTGCCCTTCCGAGAGCGCAACACTCAATACTGCCCCTTCGACAGTACAGCACTCCCTCTGTACTGCCCCTCTGACAGTGCAGCGCTCCCTCAGAACTGACCCTCCGACAGTGCAGCACTCCCTCAGTACTGCCCCTCCGACAGTGCAGCGCTCTCTCAGTACTGCCCCCCCAAAATGACGCGCTCCCTCAGTTCTGCCCCTCCGACAGTGCGGTGTTCTCTCAGTACTGCCCCTCCGACAGTGTGGCGCTCCCTCAGTACTGCCCCTCCCACAATTTGGTGCTCCCTCAGTACCGACCCTCCGACAGTGCAGCGATACTTCCGCACTGCCCCTTCAACAGTGCAGCGCTCCCTCATTACTGCCCCTCCGACAGTGCAGGGCTTCCTCTGTACTGTCCCTCCTACAATGCGGCGCTCCCTCAGTCCTGCCCCTTCTGAAAGTGCAGCCCTCCCTCAGTACTGCCCCTCCGACAGTGCAGGGCTTCCTCAGTACTGTCCCTCCTACAATGCGACGCACCCTCAGTACTGCCCCCTCTGACAGTGCAGCGCTCCATCAGTACTGGCCCTCCGACAATGCAGCGCTCCCTCAATACTGACCCTCCGACAGTGCAGCGCTCCCTCAGTACTGACCCTCCGACAGTGCGGCGCTCCCTCAGTACTGCTCCACCGACAGTGCAGCGCTCTCTCAGTACTGCCCCTCCAACGGTGCAGCGCTACCTCAGTACTGCCCCTCCGATAATGCAGCGCTCCCTCTGTACTGCCCCTCCGGCAATGCGGCATTCTCTCAGTACTGCCCCTCTGACAATGCAGCGCAAACTCAGTACTGCCCCTCCGACAGTGCGGCGCTCCCACTGTACTGCCACTCCGACAGTGCAGGGCCTCCTCAGTACTGTCCCTCCTACAATGTGGTGCTCCCTCAGTTCTGCCCCCTCTGACAATGCAGTGCTCCCTCAGTACTGTACTTCCGACAGTGCGGCGATCCCTCAGTAGTGCCCCTCCAACACTGCAGCCCTCCCTCAGTACTGCCCCTCCGACAGTGCTGCGCTCCCTCAGTACAGCACCTCCGACAGTGCAGCGATCTATCAGTACTGCGTCTCAGACGGAACAGCGCTCCCATCAGTACTGACCCTCCGACAGTGCAGCGCTCTCTCAGTACTGCCCCTCCGACATATTCAGCGCTCCCTCAATACTGCACCGCCGACAGTGCATCGCTCCCTCAGTACTGCCCCTCCCAGTGTAGCGCTCCCTCAGTACTGACCCTCCGACAGTGCAGCGCTCCCTCAATACTGCCCCTCCGACAGAGCAGTGCTCCCTCAGTACTGCCCTCCAACAGTGCAGCGCTCCCTCTGGACTGCCCATCCAACAGTGCAGCGATTCCTTCAGTACTGACCCTCCCACAGTGTGGCGCTACCTCAGTACTGACCCTCCAACATTGCAGCGCTCCTTCAGTACTGCCCTTCCGACAGCGCAACACTCAATACTGCCCCTCCAACAGTGCAGTGCTCCCTCAGTACTGCCCCTCCAACACTGCAGTGCTCCCTCTGGACTGCCCATCTGACAGTGCAGCGCATCTTCAGTACTGACACTCCCACAGTGCGGCGCTGTGTCAGTACTGCCCCTCCGACAGTGCAGCGCTCCCCCAGTACTGCCCCTGCAACAGTGCAGCGCTCCCTCAGTACTGCCCCTCCGACAATGCAGCGCTCCCTCAGTACTGCCCCTCAGGCAATGCAGCATTCTCTCAGTACTGCCCCTCCGACAGTGCAGCGTTCCCACACTACTGCCCCTCCGACAGTGCAGCGCTCCCTCCGTGCTGCCCCCTTGACAGTGCAGTGCTCCCTCAGTACTGCCCGATGACAATGCAGCGCTCCCTCAGTATTAACCTTCCGACAGTGCAGCGCTCCCTCAGTACTGACCATCCAACATTTCAGCGCTCCCTCTGTACTGCCCTTCCGACAGTGCAACACTCAATACTGCCCCTCCGACAGTACAGCACTCCCTCAGTACTGCCCCTCTTAGAGTGCAGCGCTCCCTCAGTACCGACCCTCCGACAGTGCAGCATTCCCACAGTATTGCCGCTCCGACAGTGCAGCGATACTTCCGCACTGCCCCTCCAGCAGCGCAGCGCTCCCTCAGTACTGCCCCTCCGACAGTGCAGGTCTTCCTCAGTACTGTCCCTCCTACAATGCGGCGCTCCCTCAGTACTGCCCCCTCTGACAGTGCAGTGCTCCCTCAGTACTGGCCCTCCGACAGTGCTGCGCTCCCTCAATACTGCCCCGCCGACAGTGCAGCGCTCCCTCAGTACAGGCCCTCCCACAGTGTAGCACTCCCTCAGTACTGACCCTCTGACAGTGCAACGCTCCTTCAGTACTGCCCCTCCGACATTGCAATGCTCCCTCAGTACTAACCCTCTGACAGTGCGGCACTCCCTCAGTACTGCACCTCCGACAGTGCAGCGCTCCCTCTGTACCGCCCATCCGACAATGCAGCGCTCCTTCAGTACTGCCCCTCCGACAGTGCAGCGCTCCCTCAGTACTGCCCCTCCAACAGTGCAGCGCTCCCTCAGTACTGCCCCTCCAACAATGCGGCATTCTCTCAGTACTGACCCTCCGACAGTGCGGTGTGCCCTCTGTACAGCCCCTCCAACAGTGCAGCACTCCCTCAGTACTGTCCTCCCGACAATGCAGCGTTCTCTCAGTACTGGCACTCCGACAGTGGTGCGCTCCCTCAGTACAGCCCCTCCGACAGTGCAACTCTCCCACAGTACTGCCCCTCCGACAGCGCAGCGCTCCCTCACTTCTGCCCCTCCGAAAGTGCAGCGCTCCCTCAGTACTGCCCCTCTGACAGTGCGGCGATCCCTCAGTACTGACACTCCGACAGTGCAGCACTCCCTCAGTACTGCCCCTCCGACAGTGCAGCGCTCTCTCAGTACTGCCCCCCCACAATGCCGCGCTCCCTCAGTTCTGCCCCTCCGACAGTGCGGCGTTCTCTCAGTGCTGCCCCTCCGACAGTGCAGCGCTCCCTCAGTACTGCCCCTCCGACAGTGTGGCGTTCCCTCAGTACTGCCCCTCCGACAGTGCAGCGTTCCCTCCGTACTGCCCCTTCGACAGTGCAGTGCTCCCTCAGAACTGCCCGCTGACAGTGCAGCGCTCCCTCAGTACTGCCCCTCCGACAGTGCGGCGCTCCCTCAGTACTGCCCCTCCGACAGTGTGGTGATCCCTCAGTACTGCCCCTCCGACAGTGTGGCGATCCCTCAGTACTGCCCCTTTGACAGTGCAGCGCTCCCTCTGTACTGCCCCTCCGACAGTGCAGGGCTTCCTCAGTACTGTCCCTCCTACAATGCGGCGCTCCCTCAGCACTGCCCCCTCTGACAGTGCAGCGCTCCCTCAGTACTGTCCTTCCGACAGTGCAGCGCTCCCTCTGGACTGCCCTTCTGACGGCGCAACACTCAATACTGCCCCTCCGACAGTACAGCACTCCCTCAGTACTGCCCCTCTGACAGTGCAGCGCTCCCTCAGTACTGACCCTCCGACAGTGCAGCACTCCCTCAGTACTGCCCCTCCGACAGTGCAGCGCTCTCTCAGCACTGCCCCCCCACAATGCCGCGCTCCCTTAGTTCTGCCCCTCCGACAGTGCGGCATTCTCTCAGTACTGCCCCTCCGACAGTGCGGCGCTCCCTCAGTACTGCCCCTCAATGAATGTGGTGCTCCCTCAGTACTTACCCTCTGACAGTGCAGCACTCCCACAGTATTGCCCCTCCGACAGTGCAGCGATACTTCCGCACTGCCCCTCCAACAGTGCAGCGCTCCCTCAGTACTGCTCCTTTGACAGTGCAGTGCTTCCTCAGTACTGTCCCTCCTACAATGCGGCGCTCCCTCAGTACTGCCCCCTCTGACAGTGCAGCGCTCCCTCAGTACTGTCCCTCTGAAAGTGCAGCGCTCCCTCAATACTGCCCCGCCGACAGTGCAGCGCTCCCTCAGTACTGCCGCTCCCACAGTGTAGCGCTCTCTCAGTACTGACCCTCTGACAGTGCAGCGCTCCCTCGGTACCGCCCATCTGACAGTGCAGTGCTCCTTCAGTACTGCACCTCCGACAGTGCAGCGCTCCCTCAGTAGTGCCCCTCCAACAGTGCAGTGCTCCCTCAGTACTGCCCCTCCGACAGTGCGGCATTCTCAGTACAGCCCCTCCGACAGTGCAGCGCTCCCTCAGTACTGCCCCTCCGACAATGCGGCATTCTCAGTACTGCCCCTCCGACAGTGCAGCGCTCCCTCAGTACTGCCCCTCCAACAATGCGGCATTCACTCAGTACTGACCCTCGAACAGTGGTGCACTCCCTCAATACAGCCCCTCCGACAGTGCAACACTCCCTCAGTACTGCGTTTCCCACAGTGCAGTGCTCCCTCAGTACTGGCCCTCCGACAGTGCAGCACTCCCTCACTTCTGCCCCTCCGACAGTGCAGTGCTCCCTCAGTAGTGCCCCTCTGATAGTGCAGCACTCCCTCAGAACTGCCCCACCGACAGTGCGGCGATCCCTCAGTACTGCCCCTCCGACGATGCAGCGCTCCCTCCGTACTGCCCCTCCGACAGTGCAGGGCTTCCTCAGTACTGTCCCTCCTACAATGCGGCGCTCCCTCAGTACTGACCCTCAGACAGTGCAGCGCTCCCTCAGTACTGACACTCGACAGTGCAGCGCTCCCTCAACACTGCCACTCCGAAAGTGCAGTACTCTCTCAGTACTGCCCCCCCACATTGCAGTGCTCCTTCGGTACTGACCCTCCCACAGTGCGGCGCTCCTTCAGTACTGCCCCTCCGACACTGCAGCGCTCTCTCAGTACTGACCCTCTGACAATTCGGCGTTCTCTCAGTACTGACCCTCCGACAGTGCAGCCCTCCCTCAGCACTACCCCTCCCACAATACGGTGCTCCCTCAGTAATGCCCCTCCGACAGTGCGACGCTCCCTCAGTACTGACCCTCCCACAGTGCGGCGCTCCATCAGTACTGTCCCTCCGACATTGCGGCATTCCCTCAGTAATGCCCCTCCGACAGTGCAGCGCTCCTTCAGTACTGCCCCTCCGACATTGCAGCCCTCCCTCAGTACTGCCCCTCCGACAGTGCAGTGCTCCCTCAGTACTGCCCCTCCGACAGTGCAGTGCTCAGTCAGTATTGCCCCTCCGACAATGCGGCATTCTCTCAGTACTGACCCTCCGACAGTGCGGTGCTCCCTCTCTACATCCCTTGCAACAGTGCAGCACTCCCTGAGTACTGTCCCTTCGACAATGCGGCGTTCTCTCAGCACTGCCCCTATGACAGTACGGTGCACCCTCAGCACTGATCCTCCGACAGTGCTGTGCTCACTCCGTACTGTCCCTCTGACAGTGCAGCACTCCCTCAATTCTGTTCCTCCGACAGTGCAGCGCTCCCTCAGTTCTGCCCCTCCGACATTGCAGCGGTCCCTCCGTACTGCCCCTTCAACAGTGCGGCGCTCCCTCAGTACTGCCCCTCCGACAGTGTGGCGATCCCTCAGTACTGCCCCTCCGACAGTGTGGCAATCCCTCAGTACTGCCCCTTCGACAGTGCAGTGCTCCCTCGGCACTGCCCGCTGACAGTGCCGCGCTCCCTCAGCACTGACCTTCCGACAATGCAGCGCTCCGTCAGTACTGACTTCCAGCATTGCAGTATTCCCTCAGTACTGCCCCTCTGACAGTGCAGCGCAAACTCAGTAGTGCCCCTCCCACAGTGTAGCGCTCCCTCAGTACTGACCCTCGACAGTGCAGCGCTCCCTCAACACTGCCCCTCCGAAAGTGCAGTGCTCCCTCTGTACTGCCCCTCCGACAGTGCAGTGCTCCTTCAGTACTGACCATCCCACAGTGCGGCGCTCCTTCAGTACTGCCCCTCCGACAGTGCAGCGCTCTCTCAGTACTGACCATCCGACAGTGCGGCGCTCCCTGTTAACAGCCCCTCCAACAGTGCAGCACTCCCTCAGTACTGTCCCTCCGACAATGCGGCGCTCTCTCAGTACAGACCCTCCGACAGTGTGGCGATCCCTCAGTACTGCCCCTCCCACAGTGTAGCGCTCCCTCGGTACTGACCCTCTGACAGTGCAGCACTCCCTCAGTACTGCACCTCCGACAGTGCAGCGCTCCCTCTGTACCGCCCATCCGACAATGCAGCGCTCCTTCAGTACTGCCCCTCCGACAGTGCAGCGCTCCCTCAGTACTGCCCCTCCAACAGTGCAGCGCTCCCTCAGTACTGCCCCTCCAACAATGCGGCATTCTCTCAGTACTGACCCTCCGACAGTGCGGTGTGCCCTCTGTACAGCCCCTCCAACAGTGCAGAACTCCCTCAGTACTGTCCTCCCGACAATGCGGCGTTCTCTCAGTACTGACACTCCGACAGTGGTGCGCTCCCTCAGTACAGCCCCTCCGACAGTGCAACACTCCCACAGTACTGCCCCTCCGACAGCGCAGTGCACCCTCTCTTCTGCCCCTCCGACAGTGCAGCGCTCCCTCAGTACTGCCCCTCCGACAGTGCAGCACTCCCCCAGTACTGCCCCTCTGACAGTGCAGCGCTCTCTCAGTACTGCCCCCACACAATGCCGCGCTTCCTCAGTTCTGCCCCTCCGACAGTGCGGTGTTCTCTCAGTACTGCCCCTCCGACAGTGCGGCGCTCCCTCAGTACTGCCCCTGCCACAATTTGGTGCTCCCTCAGTACTTACCCTCCGACAGTGCAGTACTCCCACAGTATTGCCCCTCCGACAGTGCAGCGATACTTCCGCACTGCCCCACCAACAGTGCAGCGCTCCCTCAGTACAGCCCCTCCGACAGTGCAACACTACCTCAGTACTGCCCCTCCCACAGTGCAGTGCTCCCTCAGTACTGGCCCTCCGACAGTGCAGCACTCCCTCACTTCTGCCCCTCCGACAGTGCAGCGCTCCCTCAGTACTGACCCTCCCACAGTGCAGTGCTCCCTCAGTAGTGCCCCTCGAACAGTGCAGCACTCCCTCAGAACTGCCCCTCCGACAGTGCGGCGATCCCTCAGTACTGCCCCTCTGACAGTGCAGCGCTCCCTCCGTACTGCCCATCCGACAGTGCAGGCTTCCTCAGTACTGTCCCTCCTACAATGCGGCGCTCCCTCAGTACTGACCCTCAGACAGTGCAGCGCTCCCTCAGTACTGCCCCTCCGACAGTGCAGCGCTCACTCAATACTGCCCCGCCAACAGTGCAGCGCTCCCTCAGTACTGCCCTTCCCACAGTGGAGCGCTCCCTCAGTACTGCCCCCCCACATTGCAGCATTCCCTCAGTACTGCCCCTCCGACAGTGCAGCGCTCTCTCTGTACTGCCCCTCCGACAGTGCAGTGCTCCTTCGGTACTGACCCTCCCACAGTGCGGCGCTACTTCAGTACTGCCCCTCCCACACTGCAGCACTCTCTCAGTACTGACCCTCCAACAGTATGGCACTCCCTGTGTACAGCCCCTCCAACAGCGCAACACTCCCTCAGTACTGTCCCTCCGACAATTCGGCGTTCTCTCAGTACTGACCCTCCGACAGTGCAGCCCTCCCTCAGTACTACCCCTCCCACAACACGGCGCTCCCTCAGTAATGCCCCTCCGACAGTGCGACGCTCCCTCAGTACTGACCGTCCCACAGTGCGGTGCTCCCTTAGTACTGTCCATCCGACAGTCCGGCATTCCCTCAGTAATGCCCCTCCGACAGTGCAGCGCTCTTTCAGTACTGCCCCTCCGACAGTGTGATGATCCCTCAGTACTGCCCCTCCGACAGTGTGGTGATCCCTCAGTACTGCCCCTTCGACAGTGCAGCGCTCCCTCAGTACTGCCCCTCCGACAGTGCAGCGCTCCCTCCGTACTGCCCCTCCGACAGTGCAGGGCTTCCTCAGTACTGTCCCTCCTACAATGCGGCGCTCCCTCACTACTGACCCTCAGACAGTGCAGCGCTCCCTCAGTACTGCCCCTCTGACAGTGCAGCGCTCACTCAATACTGCCCCGCCGACAGTGCAGCGCTCCCTCAGTACTGCCCTTTCCACAGTGCAGCGCTCCCTCAGTACTGCCCTTCCCGCAGTGGAGCGCTCCCTCAGTACTAAACCTCGACAGTGCAGCGCTCCCTCAACACTGCCCCTCCGAAAGTGCAGCGCTCCCTCAGTACTGCCCCCCCACATTGCAGCACTCCCTCAGTACTGCCCCTCCGACAGTGCAGCGCTCCCTCTGTACTGCCCCTCAGGCAGTGCAGCGATCCTTCGGTACTGACCCTCCCACAGTGCGGCGCTCCTTCAGTACTGCCCCTCCGACACTGCAGCGCTCTTTCAGTACTGACCCTCCGACAGTACGGTGCTCCCTGTGTACAGCCGCTCCAACAGTGCAGCACTCCCTCAGTACTGTCCCTCCGACAATTCGGCGTTCTCTCAGTACTGACCCTCCGACAGTGCAGCCCTCCCTCAGTACTGCCCCTCCCACAATACGGCGCTCCCTCTGTAATGCCCCTCCGACAGTGCGACGCTCCCTCAGTACTGTCCCTCCCACAGTGCGGTGCTCACTCAGTACTGACCCTCGAAAGTGCAGCGCTCCCTCAACACTGCCCCTCCGAAAGTGCAGTGCTCCCTCAGTACTGCCCCTCCGACAGTGCAGCGCTCCCTCTGTACTGCCCCTCCGACAGTGCAGTGCTCCTTCAGTACTGACCATCCCACAGTGCGGCGCTCCTTCAGTACTGCCCCTCCGACAGTGCAGCGCTCTCTCAGTACTGACCCTCCGGCAGTGCGGCGCTCCCTGTGTACAGCCCCTCCAACAGTGCAGCACTCCCTCAGTACTATCCCTCCAACAATGCGGCATTCTCTCAGTACAGACCCTCCGACAGTGCAGCCCTCCTTCAGTACTGCCCCTCCCACAGTGCGGCGCTCCCTCAGTACTGTCCCTCCGACAGTGCGGCATTCCCTCAGTAATGCCTTTCCGACAGTGCATCGCTCCTTCAGTATTGCCCCTCCGACAGTGCAGCCCTCCCTCAGTACTGCCCCTCCAACAGTGCAGCGCTCCCTCGGCACTTCCCCTCCGACAGTGCAGCGCTCACTTAGTGCTGCCCCTCCGACAATGCGGCATTCTCTCAGTACTGAAACTCCGACAGTGCGGTGCTCCCTATGTACAGCCCCTCCAACAGTGCAGCACTCACTCAGTACTGTCCCTCCGACAATGCGGCATTCTCTCAGTACTGCCCCTCCGACAGTGCAGCGCACCCTCAGTACTGACCCTCCGGCAGTGCTGTGCTCCCTCCGTACTGTCCCTCCGACAGTGCAGCACTCACTCAATTCTGCTCCTCCGACAGTGCAGCGCTCCCTCAGTTCAGCCCCTCCGACAGTGTAGTGGTCCCTCCGTACAGCCCCTTCGACAGTGCAGTGCTCCCTCAGTACTGCGCCTCCAACAGTGTGGCGTTCCCTCAGTACTGCCCCTCCGACAGTGCAGCGGTCCCTCCGTACTGCCCCTTCGACAGTGCAGTGCTCCCTCAGAACTGCCCGCTGACAGTGCAGCACTCCCTCAGTACTGCCCCTCCGACAGTGCAGCGCACCCTCAGTACTGACCCTCCGACAGTGCTGTGCTCCCTCCGTACTGTCCCTCCGACAGTGCAGCACTCACTCAATTCTGCTCCTCCGACAGTGCAGCGCTCCCTCAGTTCAGCCCCTCCGACAGTGTATTCGTCCCTCCGTACAGCCCCTTCGACAGTGCAGTGCTCCCTCAGTACTGCGCCTCCGACAGTGTGGCGTTCCCTCAGTACTGCCCCTCCGACAGTGCAGTGGTCCCTCCGTACTGCCCCTTCGACAGTGCAGTGCTCCCTCAGAACTGCCCGCTGACAGTGCAGCACTCCCTCAGTACTGCCCCTCCAACAGTGCAGCGCTTCCTCAGTACTGCCCCTCCGACAGTGTGGCGATCCCTCAGTACTGCCCCTCCGACAATGTGGCGATCCCTCAGTACTGCCCCTTTGACAGTGCAGTGCTCCCTCAGTACAGCCCACTGACAGTGCAGCGCTCCCTCTGTACTGCCCCTCCGACAGTGCAGCGCTCCTTTGGTACTGACCCTCCCACAGTGTGGCGCTCCTTCAGTACTGCCCCTCTGACAGTGCAGCGTTCTCTCAGTACTGTCCCTCCGACAGTGCAGCCCTCCCTCAGTACTACACCTCCCACAATACGGCGCTCCCTCAGTACTGCCCCTCCGACAGTGCGATGCTCCCTCAGTACTGCCCCTCCCACAATACGGCGCTCCCTCAGTACTGACCCTCCCTCAGTGCGGCGCTCCCTCAGTACTGCCCCTCCGACAGTGCGATGCTCCCTCAGTACTGACCCTCCCACAGTGCGGCGCTCCCTCAGTACTGTCCCTCCGACAGTGCGGAATTCCCTCAGTAATGCCCCTCCGACAGTGCAGCGCTCCTTCAGTACTGCCTCTCCGACAGTGCAGTGCTCCCTCAGTACTGCCGCTCCGACAATGCGGCATTCTCTCAGAACTGACCCTGCGGCAGTGCGGTGCTCCCTCTGTACAGCTCTTCCAACAGTGCAGCGCTCCCTCAGTACTGTTCCTCCGACAGTGCGGCGTTCTCTCAGCACTGACCCTCCGACAGTGCTGTGCACACTCTGTACTGTCCCTCTGACAGTGCAGCAATCCCTCAATTCTGCTCCTCCGACAGTGCAGCGGTCCCTCAGTTCTGCCCCTCCGACATTGCAGCGGTCCCTCCGTACTGCCCCTTCAACAGTGTGGCGATCCCTCAGTACTGCCCTTCCGACAGTGCGGCGATCCCTCAGTAGTGCCCCTTCGACAGTGCAGTGCTCCCTCAGCACTGCCCGCTGACAGTGCAGCGCTCCCTCAGTATTGACCTTCCGACAATGCAGCGCTCCCGCAGTACTGACCCTCCAGCATTGCAGCACTCCCTCAGTACTGCCCCTCTGACAGTGCAGCGCAAACTCAGTACTGACACTCCACAGTGCGGCGCTCCCTCAAAACTGCCCCTCCGAAAGTGCAGTGCTCCATTAGTACTGACCCTCGACAGTGCAGCGCGCCCTCAACACTGTCCCTCCGAAAGTGCAGTGCTCCCTCAGCACTGCCCCCCCACATTGCAGCACTCCCTCAGTACTGCCCCTCCGACAGTACAGCGCTCCTTCAGTACTGGCCCACCGACCCTGCAGCACTCTCTCAGCACTGACCCTCCGACAATGCGGCGCTCCCTGTGTACAGCCCCTCCAACATTGCAGCACTCCCTCAGTACTGTCCCTCCGACAATGCGGCGTTCTCTCAGTACTCACCCTCCGACAGTGCAGCCCTCCCTCAGTACTGCCCCTCCCACAATACGGTGCTCCCACAGTACTGCCCCTCCGACAGTGCGACGCTCCCTCAGTACTGACCCTCCCACAGTGCGGCGCTCCCTCAGTACTGTCCCTCCGACAGTGTGGCATTCCATCAGTAATTTCCCTCCGACAGTGCGGCGCTCCTTCAGTAGTGCCCCTCCGACAGTGCAGCCCTCCCTCAGTACTGCCCCTACGACAGTGCAGCGCTCCCTCAGTACTGCCCCTCCGACAATGCGGCATTCTCTCAGTACTGACCCTCCGACAGTGCGGTGCTCCATCTGTACAGCTCCTCCAACAGTGCAGCACCACCTCAGTACTGTCCCTCCGACAATGCGGCGTTCTCTCAGTACTGCCCCTCCGCACTGTCCCTCCGACAGTGCAGCACTCCCTCAGTTCTGCCCCTCCAACAGTGTAGTGGTCCCTCCGTACTGCCCCTTCGACAGTGCAGTGCTCCGTCAGTACTGCCCGCTGACAGTGCAGCGCTCCCTCAGTACTGCCCCTCCGACAGTGTGGCGTTCCCTCAGTACTGCCCCTCCGACATTGCAGCAGTCCCTCCGTACTGCCCCTTCGACAGTGCAGTGCTCCCTCAGAACTGCCCGCTGACAGTGCAGCGCTCCCTCAGTACTGCCCCTCCGACAGTGCGGCGCTCCGTCAGAACTGCCCCTCCCACAATGTGGTGCTCCCTCAGTACTGACCCTCCGACAGTGCAGTGCTCCCTCAGTATTGCCCCTCCGACAGTGCAGCGATACTTCTGTACTGCCCCTCCAACAGTGCAGCGCTCCCTCAGTACTGCCCCCTCTGACAGTGCAGCGCTCCCTCAGTACAGTCCTTCCGACACTGCAGCGCTCCCACAGTACTGCCCCTCCGACAGTTCGACGCTCCCTCAGTACTGACCCTCTGACAGTGCGGCGCTCCCTCAGTACTGTCCCTCCGACAGTGCGGCATTCCCTCAATAATACCCCTCCGACAGTGCGGCGCTCCCTCAGTACTGCCCCTCCAACAGTGCAGCCCTCGCTCAGTACTGCCCCTCCAACAGTGCGGCGCTCCCTCAGTACTGCCCCTCCAACAGTGCAGCCTTCCCTCAGTACTGCCCCTCCAACAGTGCAGCGCTCCCTCAGTACAGCCCCTCTGACAGTGCAGCGATCTATCAGTACTGCGTCTCAGACGGAGCAGCGCTCACATCAGTGCTGACCTTCCGACAGTGCAGCGCTCCCTCGGTACTGCCCTTCTGACAGTGAGGCGCTCCCCCAATACTGCCCCGCCGGCAGTGCAGCGCTCCCTCAGTACTGGCACTCCGACAGTGCAGCACTCCCTCAATGCTGCCCCTCAGTACTGTCCCTCCGCCAGTGCAGCACTCCCTCAATGCTGCCCCTCCAACAGAGCAGTGCTCCCTCAGTACTGAACCTCTGACAGAGCAGCGCTCCCGAAGTACTGCCCCTCCGACAGTGCAGCGCTCCCTCAGTACAGCCCCTCCGACAGTGCGGCGCACCCTCAGTACTCACCCTCTGACAGTGCAGTGCTCCCTCAGTACAGCCCCTCCGACAGTGCAGCACTCCCTCGATGCTGCCCCTCCGACAGTGCAGCGCTCCCTCAGTACTGCCCCTCCGACAGTGCAGTGCTCCCTCAGTAATGCCCGCTGACAGTGCAGCGCACCCTCAGTACTGACCTTCCGACAGTGCAGCACTCTATCAGTACTGCCCCTGTGACAGTGCGGCGGTCCCTCAGTACTGTCCCACCGACAGTGCGGCGCTCCCTCAGTACTGACCCTCAAACATTGCAGCGCTCCCTCAGTACTGCCCTTCCGACATTGCAGCGCTCCCTCAGTACTGCCCTTCCGACAATGCGGCGCTCCCTCAGTACTGCCCCTCCCACAATGTGGTGCTCCCTCAGTACTGATCCTCCAACATTGCAGCGCACCCTCAGTGCTGCCCTTCTGAAAGGCAAGCTCTCCCTCAGTACTGCCCCTCCGACAGTGCGGCGCTCCCTAAGTCCTGCCTCCGCCGACAGTGCGGCGCTCCCTCAGTACTGCCTCCGCCGACAGTGCGGCGCTCCCTCAGTACTGCCTCCGCCGACAGTGAAGTGCTCCCTCAGTACTGCCCCTTCGACAGTGCAGCCCTCCCTTAGTACAGTGCTCCCTCAGTACTGCCCCACCGACAGTGCGGCGCTCCCTCAATACTGACCCTCCGACACTGCAATGCTCCCGCAGTACTGCCCCTCCCACAGTGCAGCGCTCCCTCAGTACTGCCCCTCCGACAGTGCAGCGCACCCGCAGTACTGCCCCTCCCACAGTGCAGTGCTCCCTCAGTACTACCCCTCCGACAGTGCAGCCCTCCCTCTGTATTGCCCCTCCGACAGTGCAGCGCTCCCTCAGTACTGACCCTCCCACAGTGCAGCCCTCCCTCTGTATTGCCCCTCCGACAGTGCAGTGCTCCCTCAGTACTGACCCTCCCACAGTGCAGCGCTCCCTCTGTACTGCCCCTCCGACAGTGCAGCGCTCCCTCAGTACTGCAGCTCCGATAGTGCAGCGCTCCCTCTGTACTGCCCCTCTGACAATGCAGTGCTCCCTCAGTACTGCACATCCAACAGTGCAGGACAACCTCTGTACTGCCCCTCCGACAGTGCAGCACTCCCTCAATACAGCCCCTCCGACAGTGCGGCGCACCCTCAGTACTCACCCTCTGACAGTGCAGTGCTCCCTCAGCACAGCCCCTCCGACAGTGCAGCACTCCCTCGATGCTGCCCCTCCGACAGTGCAGCGCTCCCTCAGTACTGCCCCTTCGACAGTGCAGTGCTCCCTCAGTAATGCCCGCTGACAGTGCAGCGCACCCTCAGTACTGACCATCCGACAGTGCAGCACTCCATCAGTACTGCCCCTCTGACAGTGCGGCGGTCCCTCAGTACTGTCCCACCGACAGTGCGGCGCTCCCTCAGTACTGACCCTCAAACATTGCAGCGCTCCCTCAGTACTGCCCTTCCGACAATGCAGCACTCCATCAGTACTGCCCCTCTGACAGTGCGGCGCTCCCTCAGTACTGTCCCACCGACAGTGCGGCGCTCCCTCAGTACTGCCCCTCCCACAATGTGGTGCTCCTTCAGTACTGATCCTCCAAGATTGCAGCGCACCCTCAGTGCTGCCCTTCCGAAAGGCAAGCTCTCCCTCAGTACTGCCCCTCCGACAGTGCGGCGCTCCCTAAGTCCTGCCTCCGCCGACAGTGCGGCGCTCCCTCAGTATTGCCTCCGCCGACAGTGCGGCGCTCCCTCAGTACTGCCTCCGCCGACAGTGAAGCGCTCCCTCAGTACTGCCCCTCCGACAGTGCAGCCCTCCCTTAGTACAGCGCTCCCTCAGTACTGCCCCACCGACAGTGCGGCGCTCCCTCAGTACTGACCCTCCGACACTGCAATGCTCCCGCAGTACTGCCCCTCCCACAGTGCAGCGCTCCCTCAGTACTGCCCCTCCGACAGTGCAGCACTCCCGCAGTACTGCCCCTCCCACAGTGCAGTGCTCCCTCAGTACTACCCCTCCGACAGTGCAGCCCTCCCTCTGTATTGCCCCTCCGACAGTGCAGCGCTCCCTCAGTACTGACCCTCCCACAGTGCAGACCTCGCTCTGTATTGCCCCTCCGACAGTGCAGCGCTCCCTCAGTACTGACCCTCCCACAGTGCAGCCCTCCCTCTGTATTGCCCCTCTGACAGTGATGTTCTCCCTCAGTACTGCTCCTTCGACAGTGCAGCGCTCCCTCTGTACTGCCCCTCCGACAGTGCAGCGCTCCCTCAGTACTGCAGCTCCGATAGTGCAGCGCTCCCTCTGTACTGCCCCTCTGACAATGCAGTGCTCCCTCAGTACTGCACATCCAACAGTGCAGGACTACCTCTGTAATGCCCCTCCGACAGTGCAGCACTCCCTCAGTACTGCCCCTCAAACAGGGCAGAAGTCCCTCAGTACTGCCCCTCCCACAATGCAGCATCCCTCAGTACTGTCCCTCCTGTAATGCGGCATTCTCTCAGTACTGCCCCTCTGACAATGCAGCGCTCCCTCAGTACTGCCCCTCCAACAGTGCAGCGCTCCCTCAGTACTGCCCCTCCGACAGTGCAGCGCTCCCTCAGTACTGACCCTCTGACATTGCAGCGCTCCCTCAGTACTGACATTCCGACAGTGCAGCGCTCCCTCAGTACTGACCCTCCTACACTGCAATGCTCCCTCAGTACTATCCCTCCGACAGTGCAGCGATCTATCAGTACTGCCCCTCAGACAGAACAGCACTCCCGCTGTATTGCCCCTCCGACAGTGCAGCGATGCTTCCATGCTGCCCTTCCAACAGTGCTGCGTCTCAGACGGAACAGCGCTCCCATCAGTACTGACCCTCCGACAGTGCAGCGCTCCCTCAGTACTGCCCCTCCGACAGTGCAGCGCTCCCTCAATACTGCACCGCCAACAGTGCATCGCTCCCTCAGTACTGCTCGTCCCAGTGTAGCGCTCCCTCAGTACTGCCCCTCCAACAGTGCAGCGCTCCCTCTGGACTGCCCATCCGACAGTGCAGCGCTCCTTCAGTACTGACCCTCCCACAGTGCGGCGCTGTTTCAGTACTGCCCCTCCGACAGAGCAGCGCTCCCTCAGTACTGCCCCTCCGACGATGCGGCATTCTCTCAGTACTTCCCCTCCGACAGTGCAGCGCTCCCACACTACTGCCCCTCCGACAGTGCAGCGCTCCCTCCGTACTGCCCCTTTGACAGTGCAGTGCTCCCTCAGTACTGCCCGATGACAATGCAGCGCTCCCTCAGTACTATCCTTCCGACAGTGCAGCGCTACCTCAGTACTGACCCTCCAACATTGCAGCGCTCCCTCAGTACTGCCCTTCCGACAGCGCAACACTCAATGCTGCCCCTCCGAGAGTACAGCACTCCCTCAGTACTGACCCTCCGACAGTGCAGCGCTCCCTCAGTACTGACCCTCCGACAGTGCAGCGCTTCCTCAGTACTGGCCCTCCGACAGTGCAGCGCTCCCTCATTACTGCCCCGCCGACAGTGCCGCGCTCCCTCAGTGCTGCCCCTCCCACAGTGTAGCGCTCCCTCAGTACTGACCCTCTGACAGTGCAGCGCTCCCTCAGTACTGCCCCTCCGACATTGCAGTGCTCCCTCAGTACTGCCCCCCCACAGTGCAGCACTCCCTCAGTACTGCACCTCCGACAGTGCAGCGCTCCCTCTGTACCGCCCATCTGACAGTGCAGCGATCCTTCAGTACTGCCCCTTCGACAGTGCAGCGCTCCCTCAATACTGCCCCTCCAACAGTGCAGCGCTTCCTCAGTACAGCCCCTCCGACAATGTGGCATTCTCAGTACTGCCCCTCCGACAGTGCAGCGCTCCCTCAGTACTGCCCCTCCAAAAATGCGGCATTCTCTCAGTACTGACCCTCCGACAGTGAGGTGTGCCCTCTGTACAGCCCCTCCAACAGTGCAGCGCTCCCTCAGTACTGTCCACCCGACAATGCGGCGTTCTCAGTACTGACCCTCCGACAGTGGTGCGCTCCCTCAGTACAGCCCCTCCAACAGTGAAACACTCCCTCAGTACTGCCCCTCCGACAGTGCGGCGATCCCTCCGTACTGCCCCTCCGACAGTGCAGGGCTTCCTCAGTACTGTCCCTCCTACAATGCTGCGCTCCCTCAGTGCTGACCCTAAGACAGTGCAGCGCTCCCTCAGTACTGCCCCTCCGACAGTGCAGCGCTCACTCAATACTGCCCCGCCGACAGTGAAGCGCTCCCTCAGTACTGCCCCTCCGACAGTGTAGCCCTCCCTCAGTACTGACCCTCGACAGTGCAGTGCTCCCTCAAAACTGCCCCTCTGAAAGTGCAGTGCTCCCTCAGTGCTGCTCCCCCACATTGCAGCACTCCCTCAGTACTGCCCCTCCAACAGTGCGGCGCTCCCTCTGTACTGCCCCTCCGACAATGTGGCGTTCTCTCAGTGCTGACCATTCCACAGAGCAGCACTCCCTCAGTACTACCCCTCCCACAATACGGCGCTCCCTCAGTACTGCCCCTCCGACAGTACGGCGCACCCTCAGCACTGACCCTCCGACAGTGCTGCGCTCCCTCCGTACTGTCCCTCTGACAGTGCAGCACTCCCTCAATTCTGCTCCTCCGACAGTGCAGCGCTCCCTCAGTTCTGCCCCTCCGACATTGCAGCGGTCCCTCCATACTGCCCCTTCAACAGTGCAGTGCTCCCTCAGTACTGCCCGCTGACAGTGCAGCGCTCCCTCAATATTGCCCCTCCGACAGTGTGGCGCTCCCTCAGTACTGACCCTTCGACTGTGTGGCGATCCCTCAATAATGCCCCTTCGACAGTGCGTTTCTCCCTCAGCACTGCCCACTGACAGTGCAGCGCTCCCTCAGTACTGGCCTTCCGACAATGCAGTGCTCCCTCAGTACTGACCCTCCAGCATTGCAACACTCCCTCAGTACTGCCCCTCTGACAGTGCAGCACAAACTCAGTACTGCCCCTCCCACAGTGTAGCGCTCCCTCAGTACTGACCCTCGACAGTGCAGCGCTCCCTCAACACTGCCCCTCCGAAAGTGCAGTGCTCCCTCAGTACTGACCCTCGACAGTGCAGCGCTCCCTCAACACTGCCCCTCCGAAAGTGCAGTGCTCCCTCAGTACTGCCCCCCCACATTGCAGCACTCCCTCAGTACTGCCCCTCCGACAGAGCAGCGCTCCCTCTGTACTGCCCCTCCGACAGTGCAGCGCTCCTTCAGTACTGCCTTCCGACAGTGCAGCGCTCTCTCAGTACTGACCCTCCAACAGTGCGGCGCTCCCTGTGTACAGCCCCTCCAACAGTGCAGCACTCCCTCAGTACTGTCCCTCCGACAATGCGGCGTTCTCTCAGTACTGACCCTCCGACAGTGCAGCCCTCCCTCAGTACTGCCCCTCCCACAATACGGCGCTCCCTCAGTACTGCCCCTCCAACAGTGCGACGCTCCCTCAGTACTGACCCTCCCACAGTGCGGTGCTCCCTCAGTACTGTCCCTCCGACAGTGCGGCATTCCCTCAGTAATGCCCCTCCGACAGTGCGGCACTCCTTCAGTACTGCCCCTCCGACAGTGCAGCCCTCCCTCAGTACTGCCCCTCCGACAATGCAGCGCTCACTCAGTACTGCCCCTCCGACAATGCGGCATTCTCTCAGTACTGACCCTCCGACAGCGCAGTGCTCCCTCTGCGCAGCCCCTCCAACAGTGCAGCACTCCCTCAGTACTGTCCCTCCGACAAAGCGGCTTTCTCTCGGTACTGCCCCTCCGACAGTACGGCGCACACTCAGTACTGACCCTCCAACAGTGCTGTGCTCCCTCCGTACTGTCCCTCCGACAGTGCAGCACTCCCTCAATTCTGCTCCTCTGACAGTGCAGCGCTCCCTCAGTTCTGCCCCTCCGACAGTGTAGCGGTCCCTCCGTACTGCCCCTTCGACAGTGCAGTGCTCCCTCAGTACTGCCCGCTGACAGTGCAGCGCTCCCTCAGTACTGCCCCTCCGACAGTGTGGCGTTCCCTCAGTACTGCCCCTCCGACAGTGCAGCGGTCCCTCCGTACTGCCTCTTCAACAGTGCAGTGCTCCCTCTGAACTGCCCGCTGACAGTGCAGCGCTCCCTGAGTACTGCCCCTCCGACAGTGCAGCGCTCCCTCAGTACTGCCCCTCCGACAGTGTGGCGATCCCTCAGTACTGCCCCTCCGACAGTGTGGCGATCCCTCAGTACTGCCCCTTCGACAGTGCAGTGCTCCCTCAGTACTGCCCGCTGACAGCGCAGCGCTCCCTCTGTACTGACCTTCCGACAATGCAGCGCTCCCTCAGTACTGCCCCTCCGACAGTGCAGCGTGCACTCAGTACTGCCCCTCCGACAATGCGGCATTCTCTCAGTAGTGACCCTCCGACAGTGCGCTTCTCCCTCTGTACAGCCCTTCCAACACTGCAGTACTCCCTCAGTACTGTCCATCTGACAATGCGGCTTTCTCTCAACACTGCCCCTCCGACAGTACGGCGCACCCTCAGCACTGACCCTTCGACAGTGCTGTGCTCCCTCCGTACTGTCCCTCTGACAGTGCAGCACTCCCTCAATTCTGCTCCTCCGACAGTGCAGCGCTCCCTCAGTTCTGCCCCTCCGACATTGCAGTGGTCCCTCCGTACTGCCCCTTCAACAGTGCAGTGCTCCCTCAGTACTGCCCGCTGACAGCGCAGCGCTCCCTCTGTACTGACCTTCCGACAATGCAGCGCTCCCTCAGTACTGACCCTCCAGCATTGCAGCACTCCCTCAGTACTGCCCATCTGACAGTGCAGCGCAAACTCAGTACTGCCCCTCCGACAGTGCGGCGCTCCCTCAGTACTGCCCCTCCCACAATGTTGTTGTGGTAATACCTTTAAGAGAATAACTGGTCTCAGACTGCAGTACCGGCAGTGACCACCCCTGTATAAAAGGCGCTAGTGAGCCTCTGTAGTTTCAGTTGCCAATTGACTTCATTCAGTAAAGACTTGTTTTGTTCAACTCCTGCTGTCCGTGTCTCAATCATTCAGGGACATAATACTGGCGACGAGCAGATACGAACTTACCTACAGTCTGCACCACCTCCTGGGATCCATTCCTGCAGCGAAGTGAGCAGAGGTCCAGGCCAGAAGGAAGAAAGAAGCAGTAGAAATGGGCGTCGACCGTGGGCATCCGCCCCTGTGTTAGCGGAGTTGAAGATTGCTGGAGAAGCTGTCGAAAGCGGGGCCTGGTTCCTGTCGACGGTGCTTCAGCTAATCGGGCTGGTGGCAGGTAGTACACTGATCCTTCCTGGGCTGCGGCGGTCTAGAACTCGAGCGGGTGGCTTGCAACGGGGCCGAGCAGCGTTGTCGGGAAGAGGAGAGAGAGAGAGGGTGGAGCACACAGGGCGCGGCCGGTGCTACGAAGCCGGACAGCGTACAGACCCGAGAAGAGGGAGGCAAGAGTCCCACAGGGTTGTTCCACGATGGGAAAATAATAAAAAAAAGAAATATTAAACGCGCAGGAAACCGCGAGGAGCTGCAGGTTGCAACGGAAAGCGCGGGAGGCACCATCTTAATCAGCGGGGAAGAAGGAAAAAGGCGGGAGGCGCCATTTTGTTAAATCGGGGAAGAAGGCAAAGCGCGGGAGGCGCCATTTTAGATTTTCAAGATGCCGAAGACTGGCTGTATCACTGCCTTTGATAATACAATAGAGGACTGGACCACGTATGTGGAAAGAGTCGAGGTGTATTGCGAGGCAAACGAAATAGCTGATGAGAAAAAGGCATCGGTATTGCTAAACTTAATGGTCGTTAGAACGTACGGCCTATTGCAGGACCTGATTACTCCAGCCAAACCGAAGGCGAAGAGTTTTAACGAAATTGTTGCTGTCCTACAGGAACACCTAAACCCTGCATCGCTGTTGATAGCAGAAAGATTTAAATTCCACAGGAGAACTCAGCATAAAGGTGAGAGCAATGCTGAGTACCTTACGGAACTACGCAAGCTATCAAAGCACTGCCAGTTCGGAGCAGGACTGGCAGATACCCTACGGGACAAATTTGTCTGTGGACTCCTGAGTGAAGGAACACAGAAGAAGTTACTCTCAGAGAAAGAGCTGACGCTAGATAAGGCTTTCAGCGTGGCAGTATCGTATGAAGCAGCAGCCAGGGGAGCTGCGGAAATTCAACAAAAGCCACAGGAATACGGCACCCACGAAATGACATGGGGATTTGCAAAATGTTATCGTTGCGGCAGAACTAACCATGACCAGAAGGACTGCTGGTCCAAGGACAAAATATGCAGGCAATGCGGAAAGATGGGATATATTGCATGAGTTTGCAGGTCTGGGAAGAAGACCAGCGACAACAAAAAGGCTACTAAGGAACCGTACAAGAAAGTACAAAAGATGACGGACAGTAGTTCCGAAGACCAGATGCGCGATAGTGAATCCGGGAACAGGAGACTAAGCTGTCTCAAACTTCACAATGTAATCGCAAAAGAGGATCACCGAACCATTTGGGTCACCCTCACGATAGCAGGGTCCCAAGTTAAAATGGAATTGGATACAGGATCAACGCTAACCGTCATGAATCGACGAGACTACGAGCGGCTATTCTCACACATACCCTTGAGAGAGACATCCATCGTCTTGACAACGTATACGGGGCAAAAAGTATACCCCAGAGGAAAAATAAGGGTGCCTGTCGAATACAACGGCAAGAAAATACGGAAATTGTATCTCTACATACTGCAAAATGGTGGACCACCGTTATTGGGACGTGAATGGATCAGGAAGATAAGCTTAGATTGGCACTCCATTCATGCAATGATGGTGGACGGTAAAAAAGATGAAGACGTCACTCCTGGACGATTATCAACAATCTTAGCTAACGCCAAAAAGGTATTTCAACAAGAACTGGGCACTCTTAAAGGCATAACCGCCTCGATAAAAATAGAAGAGAATGCAATTCCCAAGTTTTTCAAAGCAAGACCGGTACCATATGCAATTCGCCCAGCTGTCGAGGCAGATCTGGAGAATCTGGAGAAGGCAGGCGTGTTGTCTAAGGTCGACTGGAGCGAGTGGGCGGCACCCATCGTTCCTGTCATGAAGAAAACGTTAAGCAATAAGTCTGAGGAGCCAAGGAAGGTTCGCATCTGTGGGGATTTCAAGGTGACGGTGAACCGGGTCCTTCACACAGTACAATATCCTCTTCCAAGGATAGAAGACATCTTCGCCTCACTGTCTGGAGGGAAGCGTTTTACAAAAATTGACCTAGCACAAGCATATTTGCAGATGGAGGTTGAAGAATCCTCTAGGAAGTATCTCACGATAAACACTCACAAAGGTCTTTACCAGTATAATCGACTGGTATTCAGAGTAGCATCAGCTCCGGCGATATGGCAAAGAGCGATGGAACAAGTCCTGCAAGGGGTTCCGGGGACTCAGTGTTACTTGGACAACATCCTAGTGACAGGTGAAGATGACAGTGAACACCTTAACAACCTAGAACAGGTGCTCACTAGACTACGGGAACATGGGCTACGAGCCAACCGCCCCAAGTGCGAGTTTTTTAAGAAACAGATATCGTATTGTGGCCACGTGATTGATGAAGAGGGGTTACATAAGTCCCCTGACAAAATTGAAGCGGTTGTTAAGGCCCCAGTGCCTGAAAATGTGTCGCAACTGAGGTCATTCCTCGGATTGGTGAATTACTACCATAAGTTTTTGCCGAATTTGTCGACAATTCTGCACCCACTGAACGCCCTGCTACGAACGGGAGTAGCATGGAAATGGAGCAATGACTGTAAGCGGGCCTTTCAGAAGAGTAAGGACTTAATCACTTCAAGAGAAGTATTGGCTCACTACAATCCAGCATTGCCGATCAGACTGGCGTGTGATGCGTCTCCCTACGGCATTGGGGCGGTACTGTCACATAAATTCCTTGATGGTTTGGAGAGGCCGATTGCTTTTGCGTCACGCTCGTTAACTTCTGCCGAGCGTAACTACGCCCAGATTGACAGAGAGGCCCTCAGCCTAGTGTGGGGGGTGAAGAAGTTCAATCACTACCTGCACGGTCAAAAATTTACTCTACTAACCGATCATCAACCTTTTGTCTCCATTTTCAACCCTCAGAAGGGCGTACCGATAATGACAGCGCAACGGCTGCAGAGGTGGTCCCTTTTCCTAGGGGCACACCAATATGACATCGAGTACAAAGGAACTAAACAGCATGGAAATGCTGATGGATTGTCACATCTACCGTTGCCGACGGTGGAAGAAGAAGACCTTGCAGTGGATCCAATGGAGTTATTCCACTCGACCATAGTCGAATGTCTCCCTGTGACGAATGCAAACATAGAAAAGGAAACACGGAATGAACCGACACTATCACGGGTCTATGATTTAACGGTGAAGGGATGGCCAGCACATGGCGAACAACTGCTGCCAGCATTCTCGCCGAGAAGAGAACAGCTGTCAGTGTGCAGAGGAACCTTGATGTGTGGATCCAGAGTAGTAATTCCACCTAAGTTGACGGATAGAGTGCTCAATGAGCTTCATGAGGGTCATCTGGGTGGGGTAAAAATGAAGAACTTAGCCAGAGCATTTGTGTGGTGGCCGGAAATCGATAGAGAAATCGAAGAGATGACCAAGAGCTGCGCAGGATACCAGAAGGTCCAAAACGCCCCACCACAAACTCCTCTACATCCATGGGAGTGGCCTTCATCTCCATGGCAAAGGGTGCACATTGATTTTGCTGATCCCTTCATGGACTCGATGTTTTTAATTGCGGTGGATGCACATTCAAAGTGGCCAGAGGTAATAAAAATGTCCTCAACCACCACGGAAAAAACTATCACAGTTTTGCGAACCATATTCGCCAGGAATGGGCTGCCTGAACAGATTTGCTCTGACAATGGACCACAGTTTGTGTCTGAAGAGTTCCGAAGGTTCTTAAAGAACAATGGTGTTAAGCATTACACATCTGCCCCATAAGATCCAGCCACTAATGGATTGGCCGAGAGGTTTGTTCAAACATTCAAGAAGGCTATCAAGGCAATGTGTAATGAAGATATACCCCTACAACACAAGGTGGACAACTTCTTGTTTGCCTACCGGAATGCGACACATGCGGTTACCAACCAAACTCCAGCCATGATGTTCTTCAATCGAAGACTACGATGCCGCTTGGATTTGGTTAAGCCAAACGTCCGAAGAGATGTGGAGAACAGGCAGTTTCAGAATATGAATGAAAGGCCGACCAGGAGTTTTAAGATAGGTCAACCAGTTTTGGCCCGGGACTACCGCACAGAGAAATGGCAGCCAGGAACGATCTGTACACGGCAAGGACCTCTAATGTATACCATGGACGTTGGAGAGAGCATTGTAAGACGCCATGCTGACCAGATTCTAGAGTCACTGGAAAACGTCAACTCCACACCACGATCTGATACACCTGGCAATGAAATCGACGTACCAATTGCAGCTACCGCAGAATCGGTGATATTGGAAGCAGATGAACCAAACAACGACATTGCTCCCGACTCAACCTTGCCAGAAGAACCTGATACCCCAAAGAGGCGTTATCCAGACAGAATCAGGAAGCCTCCTCAAAGACTGAACTTATAATTGCTTAAACTTAACCAATGTATCTAGCAACCATAATTGTGATTGTAATTAGTTATCATTTAGTTGTTAAATGAATGTTATGTACTGTTTATCTAAAAGGGGAGGAATTGTTGTGTATGTACCTTTAAGAGAATAACTGGTCTCAGACTGCAGTACCGGCAGTGACCACCCCTGTATAAAAGGCGCTAGTGAGCCTCTGTAGTTTCAGGTCCCGATTGACTTCATTCAGTAAAGACTTGTTTTGTTCAACTCCTGCTCTCCGTGTCTCAATCATTCAGGGGCATAATAAATGTGGTGCTCCCTCAGTACTGACCCTCCGACAGTGCAGCGTGTAATGATATCAGCAAATAGAGATGGTATTTGCCTGTTAGATTATGATGCCTTACCAGCATGTTTGCATGTATTGATTGCTTGTGCCTGACCAGCAGAGGGCATGTGACCGAGACAAGCAAGGCAGTTGGGTTTAGTTACAGTTTCGTTCTAAATGGATCACTACCATGGTGTCTCCTGAAATGCTGTATAAAGAGATGAGCAAGCTTTAGATTAAAAGACATTGGCCTAGAAATTCAGTATAGCCACTTTTGGGGCGGTAAAGTCGGGCGGCCGCTAAAGTTTGCGCCCAGCGCAAAGTCGCGCCCCCTTCGCCGATATTCAGTCGCATCGCCCCAAGAAGTTGCTGCTGCGCTAAAACAGGCGATGCACGACTATCTTTAGGCGCTAAGCCGGCGGTGCTGAGCGATACCCCCGAGGCCGGGCGCAGCGCCAGTGCGGCGAGTTCTTGATTGACGGCAGACACTCTGGCGCCGGGCAGCTCTTGTTTGCCTGCCACGCCCTGCACACTGCAGCCCTCAACCTAGGCCTGACCACTTCAGCTTCACCTGCACAACGCCCAGGGCTATGGAGAAGGCCAGGGAGAGAGTGCAGCACTTCAGCGACGGTGACCTGAGGCTGCTGGTTGGCGGAGTGGAGCGCAGGCGCCATGTTCTGTTGCCAGAAGGTGGCAAGAGGCCGCTGCCCAGCGCCTACCGGAAAGCCTGGAGGGAGGTCTCCAACAGGGTGTCTTCCAACAGCGTGGTTGCCAGGACTCCTGTGCAATGCCGGAAGAAGTTCAACGACCTCACTCGGGTTGTCAGGGTGAGTACCCTTTCCAGTGTCCTCCTCATCCTTGCATGTGCACCTCACTTTATGGGCAAAGGGACCTGAAAGCCCTAATGGCCAGCCCTCATCCAGCAGCTATGGGACTGGCATGAAAATCACTTGCACATTCAGCACTTTACACACTGTACAAGCTATTCGACCATGGGAGGCATTGCAGACAAGATCAGGGCTACACACTGTACAAGCTATTCGACCATGGGAGGCAGTGCAGACAAGATCAGGGCTACACACTGTACAAGCTATTCGACCATGGGAGGCAGTGCAGACAAGATCAGGGCTACACACTGTACAAGCTATTCGACCATGGGAGGCAGTGCAGACAAGATCAGGGCTTCACACTGTACTTAGAGGCCGTCCTTTCTCTTGCAGGCCAAGGTGGCGCACAACCGGCGCAACCGAACTGAGACCGGGGGAGGCCATCCTGACCTCAAAGAGCTCTCCGACCTCGACCAGCGTGTGGAGCGCATCATGGCAGGCCGGCTGATTGGCCCCGTCACCAGTGGAGATGCCGACCCTGTTCAGGGCACCAATGGACCTCTCTCGTTCCACTTGCGCATGAGATCAGCATCCTTTGCCACTGTCCGACCAATGCGGTGAATGGCACCACTCATGCCTCCCTCGCTGCCACCCTGTCCTCACTCTAAAGCTACTCTTGTGCCTTCCTGCTTTCAGATGGTGAATCGCCAGGTGAGGAGGCGGGCCCTCAAGCTGCCACTGTCAGCGCTTCCGAATTAGAGGAGGAGGAAGAGGAAGCCGGCCCATTAGTGCCACCCTCAGCCGCGCCAGCCCATGGCAATGTAGGGGACACGTCTTCCCTGGAGGGGAGCCGGGGGGAAGGGTCGGAGGAGAGTGAAGCTCCAGGGCCCAGCGGCCTGCAGCAATGCGGGAGGGGTGGGGAAGCTCGGCGGACTTCTCCCCAGAGGGTGAGTGCGGCCTCCAGTCCTGCGACGGTCAGCGCAGAGGAGGTGCGCCTCCTAGATGAAATGGCCGTCCAGGCTGAGCGCAGGCACACTGAGCTCATGGCTGCAGTGGCAAGGATGCCTGACTCCATAGAGTCTCTGTCAAGGAGTGTGCAGCAATTCGGAGCAGCACAGGCCAGGAGTCTGCAACAATTCAGCGCAGCACAGGCCAGGAGTCTGGAACAATTCAGTGCAGCACAGGCCAGGAGTCTGCAGGACATCGCGGCAGCACAGGCCAGGAGTCTGCAGGACATCGCGGCAGCACAGTCGGCTTCTAGCCAAGTGCTCAGTCGTGCCGTCCATTCACTGGCTGGTGTCATGCGGACACAGACCAGGGCCACACGGGCACTAACTGCTGCCACCCTCGCTGGATCAGCCAGGCATCGCCAGGGCACCCGCCGCGCAGCAGCAGCCCAGCAGTCTGTCCTTCAGCTGTCTGCTGCACATGCTGCAGTGCTGGCCCGTGCGAGTGCCACTGTATCAGGCGACCAGCGAGCACCTGCGATCTGCCAGGTTGGCACCATTCCTGCAGCCAACACTGCCACTCCGCCATTGCAGCTGCCACGAGCCGTTGGACAGACTGCTGCCGCCCAGTCAGAGCTGGAGCAGTCAGCAGCCGGCCACTCCAAGGCCAGAGCTGGTGCAGGCCGACCCCCAAGGGCATCTGCCGTCTCGCCATCAGCCCCTCAGCAGCCTTCCCCCAGCCTTGCTGCAGCCACTGGGCTCCCATTGAGGAGGAGCAGCAGGGCGGGCAGGGGCCAGGCAAGGATGCGCAAGGCATCGCCCGCACAGGGCAAAAAGTAGAAGGTATGCTCAAATGCCTGTTGTGCTTTTGTCAGGCCGAGACTGGTGTCTTTCTTTCTTTTTGTAAGGCCGAGGTTGGTAGTTTTGTGTTTTTGGAGGGGGCTTCACCACATGAGCATGTAATGTGGGAAGGGCAGAGGTTTTCAATAAATTATTGTTGTTAAATTGCAGTGTGCATGGTTTTTTGGTTAAGTCCTGGTTGCCCTGCTCGGCTGAGGGCTTGTGGAGCGGCTACATTCATCTGCTGACATTGGCACAAGCCATTCCCTGAGAGGGGGCCTAGAACCGACGTTCAATAAGCCGGCGACGGGCGGCCCTTGCACTTTCTGCCTCCCTCCTGTGCTGGTCCTCCTCCTCCTCCTCCTCTTCCTCCTCCTCCTGAGGTGGTCCTCCAATCTCTGGTGGCAGTGGCTGAGTCCTGCGGATAGCCAGGTTGTGCAGCATGCAGCAAACGACCACGAAATGGGAGACTCGCTCCGGCGAATATTGTAGGGCTCCACCGGAACGATCCAGATAGCGGAACCGTTGCTTCAGGACGCCAATTGTTTGTTCGATGATGTTCCTGGTCGCTTGATGGCTCTCATCATATCCCTCTTCAGCAGGGGTGCTGGGCGCACGGAGCGGGGTCATCAGCCAGGTACACAAAGGATAGCCTTTGTCCCCGATAAGCCATCCTCGTGCGTGAGGCTGTGCCTGGAACATGTCTGCCACAGAAGTCTGTCGCAGGATGAAGGCATCGTGGCTGCTGCCTGGAAAGCGGGCATTGACAGCTAGGATGAGCTGCCTGTGGTCACACACCAGCTGTACGTTCAGCGAATGGTAGCCCTTCCGGTTGCGGTAATCCTCGGCATTCTCCAGAGGTGCCTGCAAAGCCACATGCGTGCAGTCAATGGCGCCCTGCACCATGGGGAGGCCCACGAATGCTGCAAAGCCCATTGCATGCTGTTGCTGCTTGACAAGGGCCATGGAGAAGGAGATGAACTGACGTCTCCTTTTGAAAAGGGCATTGGTCACCTGGCAGATGCAGCAATGCACGGTGAACTGGGAGATGTTGGCAATGTCCCCAGTAGCGGATTGGAAGGAGCCGGTGGCATAGAAGTTGAGAGCCACCGTCACCTTCACTGCCACCGACAGAGACGTCCTGCACCTCAGCTGTGGCTGCAGATCACCGCCAAGCAGCTGGCAGATCTCTGTGACCACGTCCCTTCTGAATTGCAGCCTCCGAACACACTGCTCCTCAGACATGTTGAGATAGGAGAACTGCTGGCGGTATACCCTGGGTGGGTAAGGCCTCCTTTCCCGACGCCTGTTGCCCCCTCTCCATCTAGCCAGGGCTGCCACTCTCTCACGGCGTCTGTGAGCCCTTTGGATGTAATTGAGAAAGCCAGCGTTGACACCCATTGCAGCCCCCATAATATGTTGGCAAACAATGAGATGTCAATGAAGGCAAAGACTAGTGGAAAGCTGTGGCCTGAAGCCAGAAGTACCTGTCCGAGTGTTGGGCCAAAGCAGAAAGCTCTCTACCTTGGTCTCTCTCCAAAGATCCATTTCTCAAGAAGGAGTGCTGCGAAATGGCAGCCTTTTATAGTGCAGGAGGAGTGCCCTTTAATTTGCGCCCCCCGCGCCCCGCATCGACTGAGCACCGTTCCACTCTAACAGTCGCTAGGGGCGCCAGGCGCACAATGGGGCGTCACCACTGAAGTTCCGGCTGGGGGCGCACAAAGGGTGTTGCATGAGGAAATGACGTCATGATCTGCGCGCGCAGCTGAGCGTGCGCAAAGACTTTGCGCCACCGCTAAATCTCTAGTGAAGTTGGGGCGAGGCGCAGATAGCGCTGCGCCCGGGTGCAGATCGCGCTGCGCCCGGGCGCTAGCCACCTAGCGCCCGACATCTACTCCTCCTAAGGCGCTAACGGCTGGTGCAACCAACTGAATTTCTAGGCCATTCTCTTTCATAAATG
Source organism: Somniosus microcephalus (assembly GCF_052327205.1). Taxonomy (NCBI): domain Eukaryota; kingdom Metazoa; phylum Chordata; class Chondrichthyes; order Squaliformes; family Somniosidae; genus Somniosus; species Somniosus microcephalus. The sequence goes on along the minus strand of NW_028225636.1, from coordinate 109,219 downwards.
TCTCGTCATTGAACCCACAAAGAAATCAATACACAGCGCTCCCTCAGTATTGATCCTCCGACAGTGCAGTACTCCCTCAGCACTGCCCTTCCCACAATACGACGTTCCCTCTGTACTGCTCCTCCCACAATGCGGCACTCTCTCAGTATTGATCCTCCGACAGTGCAGCGATACTTCCGTACTGCCCCTCCAACAGTGCAGCGCTCCTTCAGTACTGCCCCTCCGACAGTGCAGGGCTTCCTCAGTACTGCCCCTCCTACAATGCGGTGCTCCCTCAGTACTGCCCCCTCTGACAGTGCAGCGCTCCCTCAGTACTGTCCTTCCGACTCTGCTGCGCTCCCTCAGTACTGCCCATCTGACAGTGCGACGCTCCCTCAGTACTGACCTTTGACAGTGCGGCACTCCCTCAGTACTGTCCCTCTGACAGTGTGGCATTCCCTCAGTAATACCCCTCCGACAGAGCGGCGCTCCCTCAGTACTGGCCCTCCGACAGTGCGGCATTCCCTCAGCAATGCCCCTCCGACAGTGCGGCGCGCCCTCAGTACTGCCCCTCCAACAGTGCAGCCCTCCCTCAGTACTGCCCCTCCGACAATGCAGCGCTCCCTCAGTACAGCCCCTCCGACAGTGCAGCGATCTATCAGTACTGCGTCTCAGACAGAACAGCGCTCCCATCAGTACTGACCCTCCGACAGTGCAGTGCTCCCTCAGCACTGACCCTCCGACAGAGCAGCGCTCCCTCAATACTGCCCCGCCGACAGTGCATCGCTCCCTCAGTACTGCCCCTCCCAGTGTAGCGCTCCCTCAGTACTGACCCTCCGACAGTGCAGCGCTCCCTCAGTACTTCACCTCCGACAGTGCAGTGCTTCCTCAGTACTGCCCCTCCAACAGTGCAGCCCTCCCTCAGTACTGCCCCTCCGACAGTGCAGCGCTCCCTCAGTACAGCCCCTCCAACAGTGCAGCGATCTATCAGTACTGCGTCTCAGACGGAACAGTGCTCCCATCAGTACTGACCATCCGACAGTGTAGCGCTCCGTCAGTACTGACCCTCCGACAGTGCATCGCTCCCTCAGTACTGCCCCTCCGACAGTGCAGCGCTCCCACACTACTGCCCCTCCGACAGTGCAGCGCTCCCTCCGTACTGCCCCTTTGACAGTGCAGTGCTCCCTCAGTACTGCCCGATGACAATGCAGTGCTCCCTCAATATTAACCTTCCGACAATGCAGCGCTCCCTCAGTACTGACCCTCCAACATTTCAGCACACCCTCTGTACTGCCCTTCCGACAGCGCAACACTCAATACTGCCCCTCCGACAGTACAGCACTCCCTCAGTACTGCCCCTCTGACAGTGCAGCTCTCCCTCAGTACTGACCCTCCGACAGTGCAGCACTCCCTCAGTACTGCCCCTCCGACAGTGCAGCGCTCTCTCAGTATTGCCACGCCACAATGCCGCGCTCACCAAGTTCTGCCCCTCCGACAGTGCGGCGTTCTCTCAGTACTGCCCCTCCGACAGTGCGGCGCTCCCTCAGTATTGCCCCTCCCACAATGTGGTGCTCCCTCAGTACTGACCCTCCGACAGTGCAGCACTCCCGCAGTATTGCCCCTCCGACAGTGCAGCGATACTTCAGCACTGCCCCTCCAAAATTGCAGCACTCCCTCAGTACTGCCCCTCCGACAGTGCAGGGCTTCCTCAGTACTGTCCCTCCTACAATGCAGCGCTCCCTCAGTACTGCCCCCTCTGACAGTGCAGCGCTCCCTCAGTACTGGCCCTCCGACAGTGCAGCGCTCCCTCAATACTGCCCCTCCGACATTGCAGTGCTCCCTCAGTACTGCACCCCCACAGTGCAGCACTCCCACACTACTGCCCCTCCGACAGTGCAGCGCTCCCTCCGTACTGCCCCTTTGACAGTGCAGTGCTCCCTCAGTACTGCCCGATGACAATGCAGTGCTCCCTCAGTATTAAACTTCCGACAGTGCAGCGCTCCCTCAGTACTGACCCTCCAACATTTCAGCGCTCCCTCTGTACTGCCCTTCCGACAGCGCAACACTCAATACTGCCCCTCCGACAGTACAGCACTCCCTCAGTACTGCCCCTCTGACAGTGCAGCGCTCCCTCAGTACTGACCCTCCGACAGTGCAGCACTCCCTCAGTACTGCCCCTCCGACAGTGCAGCGCTCTCTCAGTACTGCCACGCCACAATGCCGCGCTCCCCCAGTTCTGCCCCTCCGACAGTGCGGCGTTCTCTCAGTAATGCCCCTCCGACAGTGTGGCGCTCCCTCAGTATTGCCCCTCCCACAATGTGGTGCTCCCTCAGTACTGACCCTCCGACAGTGCAGCACTCCTGCAGTATTGCCCCTCCGACAGTGCAGCGATACTTCAGCACTGCCCCTCCAAAATTGCAGCACTCCCTCAGTACTGCCCCTCCGACAGTGCAGGGCTTCCTCAGTACTGTCCCTCCTACAATGCGGCGCTCCCTCAGTACTGCCCCCTCTGACAGTGCAGCGCTCCCTCAGTACTGGCCCTCCGACAGTGCAGCGCTCCCTCAATACTGCCCCGCCGACAGTGCAGCGCTCCCTCAGTACTGCCCCTCCCACAGTGTAGTGCTCCCTCAGTACTGACCCTCTGACAGTGCAGCGCTCCCTCAGTACTGCCCCTCCGACATTGCAGTGCTCCCTCAGTACTGCACCCCCACAGTGCAGCACTCCCACACTACTGCCCCTCCGACAGTGCAGCGCTCCCTCCGTACTGCCCCTTTGACAGTGCAGTGCTCCCTCAGTACTGCCCGATGACAATGCAGTGCTCCCTCAATATTAAACTTCCGACAGTGCAGCGCTCCCTCAGTACTGACCCTCCAACATTTCAGCGCTCCCTCTGTACTGCCCTTCCGACAGCGCAACACTCAATACTGCCCCTCCGACAGTGCAGCACTGCCTCAGTACTGCCCCTCTGACAGTGCAGCGCTCTCTCAGTACTGCCACCCCACAATGCCGCGCTCCCCCAGTTCCACCACTCCGACAGTGCGGTGTTCTTCCAGTACTGCCCCTCCGACAGCGCGGCGCTCTCTCAGTACTGCCCCTCCCACAATGTGGTGCTCCTTCAGTACTGACCCTCCGACAGTGCAGCATTCCCTCAGCACTGCCCTTCCCACAATGCGACGTTCCCTCTGTACTGCTCCTCCCACAATGCGGCACTCTCTCAGTATTGATCCTCCGACAGTGCAGCGATACTTCCGTACTGCCCCTCCAACAGTGCAGCGGTCCCTCAGTACTGCCCCTCCGACAGTGCAGGGCTTCCTCAGTACTGCCCCTCCTACAATGCGGTGCTCCCTCTGTACTGCCACCTCTGACAGTGCAGCGCTCCCTCAGTACTGTCTTTCCGACTCTGCTGCGCTCCCTCAGTACTGCCCATCCGACAGTGCGACGCTCCCTCAGTACTGACCCTCTGACAGTGCGGCACTCCCTCAGTACTGTCCCTCCAACAGTGTGGCATTCCTTCAGTAATACCCCTCCGACAGTGCGGCGCTCCCTCAGTACTGGCCCTCCGACAGTGCGGCATTCCCTCAGTAATGCCCCTCCGACAGTGCGGTGCACCCTCAGTACTGCCCCTCCAACAGTGCAGCCCTCCCTCAGTACTGCCCCTCCGACAATGCAGCGCTCCCTCAGTACAGCCCCTCCGACAGTGCAGCGCTCTCTCAGTACTGCCACCCCACAATGCCGCGCTCCCCCAGTTCCACCATTCCGACAGTGCGGTGTTCTCTCAGTACTGCCCCTCCGACAGTGCGGCGCTCTCTCAGTACTGCCCCTCCCACAATGTGGTGCTCCCTCAGTACTGACCCTCTGACAGTGCAGCATTCCCTCAGCACTGCCCTTCCCACAATGTGACGTTCCCTCTGTACTGCTCCTCCCACAATGCGGCACTCTCTCAGTATTGATCCTCAGACAGTGCAGCGATACTTCCGTACTGCCCCTCCAACAGTGCAGCGGTCCCTCAGTACTGCCCCTCCGACAGTGCAGGGCTTCCTCAGTACTGCCCCTCCAACAATGCGGTGCTCCCTCAGTACTGCCCCCTCTGACAGTGCAGCGCTCCCTCAGTACTGTCCTTCCGACTCTGCTGCGCTCCCTCAGTACTGCCCATCCGACAGTGCGACGCTCCCTCAGTACTGACCCTCTGACAGTGCGGCGCTCCCTCAGTACTGTCCCTCCGACAGTGCAGCACTCCCACAGTACTGTCCCTCCAACAGTGTGGCATTCCTTCAGTAATACCCCTCCGACAGTGCGGCATTCCCTCAGTACTGGCCCTCCGACAGTGCGGCATTCCCTCAGTAATGCCCCTCCGACAGTTCGGTGCGCCCTCAGTACTGCTCCTCCAACAGTGCAGCCCTCCCTCAGTACTGCCCCTCCGACAATGCAGCGCTCCCTCAGTACAGCCCCTCCGACAGTGCAGCGATCTATCAGTACTGCGTCTCAGACGGAACAGCGCTCCCATCAGCACTGACCCTCCGACAGTGCAGTGCTCCCTCAGTACTGGCCCTCCGACAGAGCAGCGCTCCCTCAATACTGCCCCGCCGACAGTGCATCGCTCCCTCAGTACTGCCCCTCCCAGTGTAGCGCTCCCTCAGTACTGACCCTCCGACAGTGCAGCGCTCCCTCAGTACTTCACCTCCGACAGTGCAGTGCTCCCTCAGTACTGCCCCTCCAACAGTGCAGCCCTCCCTCAGTACTGCCCCTCTGACAGTGCAGCGCTCCCTCAGTACAGCCCTCCAACAGTGCAGTGATCTATCAGTACTGCGTCTCAGACGGAACAGCGCTCCCGTCAGTACTGACCATCCGACAGTGCAGTGCTCCCTCAGTACTGCCCCTCCGACAGTGCAGCGCTCCCTCAATACTGCCCCTCCGACAGTGCAGCGCTCCCACACTACTGCCCCTCCGACAGTGCAGCACTCCCGCAGTATTGCCCCTCCGACAGTGCAGCGATACTTCAGCACTGCCCCTCCAAAATTGCAGCACTCCCTCAGTACTGCCCCTCCGACAGTGCAGGGCTTCCTCAGTACTGTCCCTCCTACAATGCGGCGCTCCCTCAGTACTGCCCCCTCTGACAGTGCAGCGCTCCCTCAGTACTGGCCCTCCGACAGTGCAGCGCTCCCTCAATACTGCCCCGCCAACAGTGCAGCGCTCCCTCAGTACTGCCCCTCCCACAGTGTAGCGCTCCCTCAGTACTGACCCTCTGACAGTGCAGCGCTCCCTCAGTACTGCCCCTCCAACATTGCAGTGCTCCCTCAGTACTGCACCCCCACAGTGCAGCACTCCCACACTACTGCCCCTCCGACAGTGCAGCTCTCCCTCCGTACTGCCCCTTTGACAGTGCAGTGCTCCCTCAGTACTGCCCGATGACAATGCAGTGCTCCCTCAGTATTAAACTTCCGACAGTGCAGCGCTCCCTCAGTACTGACCCTCCAACATTTCAGCGCTCCCTCTGTACTGCCCTTCCGACAGCACAACACTCAATACTGCCCCTCCAACAGTACAGCACTCCCTCAGTACTGCCCCTCTGACAGTGCAGCGCTCCCTCAGTACTGACCCTCCGACAGTGCAGCACTCCCTCAGTACTGCCCCTCCGACAGTGCAGCGCTCTCTCAGTACTGCCACCCCACAATGCCGCGCTCCCCCAGTTCCACCACTCCGACAGTGCGGTGTTCTCTCAGTACTGCCCCTCCGACAGTGCGGCGCTCTCTCAGTACTGCCCCTCCCACAATGTGGTGCTCCCTCAGTACTGACCCTCCGACAGTGCAGCATTCCCTCAGTACTGCCCTTCCCACAATGCAACGTTCCCTCTGTACTGCTCCTCCCACAAAGCGGCAGTCTCTCAGTATTGATCCTCCGACAGTGCAGCGATACTTCCGTACTGCCCCTCCAACAGTGCAGCGGTCCCTCAGTACTGCCCCTCCGACAGTGCAGTGCTTCCTCAGTACTGCCCCTCCTACAATGCGGTGCTCCCCCAGTACTGCCCCCTCTGACAGTGCAGCGCTCCCTCAGTACTGTCCTTCCGACTCTGCTGCGCTCCCTCAGTACTGCCCATCCGACAGTGCGACGCTCCCTCAGTACTGACCCTCTGACAGTGCGGCACTCCCTCAGTACTGTCCCTCCGACAGTGTGGCATTCCTTCAGTAATACCCCTCCGACAGTGCGGCGCTCCCTCAGTACTGGCCCTCCGACAGTGCAGCATTCCCTCAGTAATGCCCCTCCGACAGTGCGGCGCGCCCTCAGTACTGCCCCTCCAACAGTGCAGCCCTCCCTCAGTACTGCCCCTCCGACAATGCAGAGCTCCCTCAGTACTGCCCTTCCGACAGCGCAACACTCAATACTGCCCCTCCAACAGTACAGCACTCCCTCAGTACTGCCCCTCTGACAGTGCAGCGCTCCCTCAGTACTGCCCCTCCGACAATGCAGCGCTCCCTCAGTACAGCCCCTCCGACAGTGCAGCGACCTATCAGTACTGTGTCTCAGACGGAACAGCGCTCCCATCAGTACTGACCCTCCGACAGTGCAGTGCTCCCTCAGTACTGGCCCTCCGACAGTGCATCGCTCCCTCAGTACTGCCCCTCCCAGTGTAGCGCTCCCTCAGTACTGACCCTCCGACAGTGCAGCGCTCCCTCAGTACTTCACCTCCGACAGTGCAGTGCTCCCTCAGTACTGCCCCTCCAACAGTGCAGCCCTCCCTCAGTACTGCCCCTCCGACAGTGCAGCGCTCCCTCAGTACAGCCCCTCCAACAGTGCAGCGATCTATCAGTACTGCGTCTCAGACGGAACAGCGCTCCCATCAGTACTGACCATCCGACAGTGCAGCGCTCCCTCAGTACTGCCCCTCCGACAGTGCAGCGCTCCCTCAATACTGCCCCGCCGACAGTGCATCGCTCCCTCAGTACTGCCCCTCCCAGTGTAGTGCTCCCTCAGTACTGACCCTCCGACAGTGCAGCGCTCCCTTAGTACTGCCCCTCCGACAGTGCAGCGCTCCCACACTACTGCCCCTCCGACAGTGCAGCGCTCCCTCCGTACTGCCCCTTTGACAGTGCAGTGCTCCCTCAGTACTGCCCGATGACAATGCAGTGCTCCCTCAATATTAACCTTCCGACAATGCAGCGCTCCCTCAGTACTGACCCTCCAACATTTCAGCACTCCCTCTGTGCTGCCCTTCCGACAGCGCAACACTCAATACAGCCCCTCCGACAGTACAGCACTCCCTCAGTACTGCCCCTCTGACAGTGCAGCTCTCCCTCAGTACTGACCCTCCAACAGTGCAGCACTCCCTCAGTACTGCCACTCCGACAGTGCAGCGCTCTCTCAGTACTGCCACGCCACAATGCCGCGCTCCCCCAGTTCTGCCCCTCCGACAGTGCGGCGTTCTCTCAGTACTGCCCCTCCGACAGTGCGGCGCTCCCTCAGTATTGCCCCTCCCACAATGTGGTGCTCCCTCAGTACTGACCCTCCGACAGTGCAGCACTCCCGCAGTATTGCCCCTCCGACAGTGCAGCGATACTTCAGCACTGCCCCTCCAAAATTGCAGCACTCCCTCAGTACTGCCCCTCCGACAGTGCAGGGCTTCCTCAGTACTGTCCCTCCTACAAAGCGGCGCTCCCTCAGTACTGCCCCCTCTGACAGTGCAGCGCTCCCTCAGTACTGGCCCTCCGACAGTGCAGCGCTCCCTCAATACTGCTCCGCCGACATTGCAGTGCTCCCTCAGTACTGCACCCCCACAGTGCAGCACTCCCACACTACTGCCCCTCCGACAGTGCAGCACTCCCTCCGTACTGCCCCTTTGACAGTGCAGTGCTCCCTCAGTACAGCCCGATGACAATGCAGTGCTCCCTCAGTATTAAACGTCCGACAGTGCAGCGCTCCCTCAGTACTGACCCTCCAACATTTCAGCGCTCCCTCTGTACTGCCCTTCCGACAGCGCAACACTCAATACTGCCCCTCCGACAGTACAGCACTCCCTCAGTACTGCCCCTCTGACAGTGCAGCGCTCCCTCAGTACTGACCCTCCGACAGTGCAGCACTCCCTCAGTACCGCCCCTCCGACAATGCAGCGCTCTCTCAGTACTGCCACCCCACAATGCCGCGCTCCCCCAGTTCCACCACTCCGACAGTGCGGTGTTCTCTCAGTACTGCCCCTCCGACAGTGCGGCGCTCTCTCAGTACTGCCCCTCCCACAATGTGGTGCTCCCTCAGTACTGACCCTCCGACAGTGCAGCATTCCCTCAGCACTGCCCTTCCCACAATGCGACGTTCCCTCTGTACTGCTCCTCCCACAATGCGGCAGTCTCTCAGTATTGATCCTCCGACAGTGCAGCGATACTTCCGTACTGCCCCTCCAACAGTGCAGCGGTCCCTCAGTACTGCCCCTCCGACAGTGCAGGGCTTCCTCAGTACTGCCCCTCCTACAATGCGGTGCTCCCCCAGTACTGCCCCCTCTGACAGTGCAGCGCTCCCTCAGTACTGTCCTTCCGACTCTGCTGCGCTCCCTCAGTACTGCCCATCCGACAGTGCGACGCTCCCTCAGTACTGACCCTCTGACAGTGCGGCACTCCCTCAGTACTGTCCCTCCGACAGTGTGGCATTCCTTCAGTAATACCCCTCCGACAGTGCGGCGCTCCCTCAGTACTGCCCCTCCCAGTGTAGTGCTCCCTCAGTACTGACCCTCCGACAGTGCAGCGCTCCCTCAGTACTGCCCCTCCGACAGTGCAGCGCTCCCACACTACTGCCCCTCCGACAGTGCAGCGCTCCCTCCGTACTGCCCCTTTGACAGTGCAGTGCTCCCTCAGTACTGCCCGATGACAATGCAGTGCTCCCTCAATATTAACCTTCCGACAATGCAGCGCTCCCTCAGTACTGACCCTCCAACATTTCAGCACTCCCTCTGTGCTGCCCTTCCGACAGCGCAACACTCAATACAGCCCCTCCGACAGTACAGCACTCCCTCAGTACTGCCCCTCTGACAGTGCAGCTCTCCCTCAGTACTGACCCTCCAACAGTGCAGCACTCCCTCAGTACTGCCACTCCGACAGTGCAGCGCTCTCTCAGTACTGCCACGCCACAATGCCGCGCTCCCCCAGTTCTGCCCCTCCGACAGTGCGGCGTTCTCTCAGTACTGCCCCTCCGACAGTGCGGCGCTCCCTCAGTATTGCCCCTCCCACAATGTGGTGCTCCCTCAGTACTGACCCTCCGACAGTGCAGCACTCCCGCAGTATTGCCCCTCCGACAGTGCAGCGATACTTCAGCACTGCCCCTCCAAAATTGCAGCACTCCCTCAGTACTGCCCCTCCGACAGTGCAGGGCTTCCTCAGTACTGTCCCTCCTACAAAGCGGCGCTCCCTCAGTACTGCCCCCTCTGACAGTGCAGCGCTCCCTCAGTACTGGCCCTCCGACAGTGCAGCGCTCCCTCAATACTGCTCCGCCGACATTGCAGTGCTCCCTCAGTACTGCACCCCCACAGTGCAGCACTCCCACACTACTGCCCCTCCGACAGTGCAGCACTCCCTCCGTACTGCCCCTTTGACAGTGCAGTGCTCCCTCAGTACAGCCCGATGACAATGCAGTGCTCCCTCAGTATTAAACGTCCGACAGTGCAGCGCTCCCTCAGTACTGACCCTCCAACATTTCAGCGCTCCCTCTGTACTGCCCTTCCGACAGCGCAACACTCAATACTGCCCCTCCGACAGTACAGCACTCCCTCAGTACTGCCCCTCTGACAGTGCAGCGCTCCCTCAGTACTGACCCTCCGACAGTGCAGCACTCCCTCAGTACCGCCCCTCCGACAATGCAGCGCTCTCTCAGTACTGCCACCCCACAATGCCGCGCTCCCCCAGTTCCACCACTCCGACAGTGCGGTGTTCTCTCAGTACTGCCCCTCCAACAGTGCGGCGCTCTCTCAGTACTGCCCCTCCCACAATGTGGTGCTCCCTCAGTACTGACCCTCCGACAGTGCAGCATTCCCTCAGCACTGCCCTTCCCACAATGCGACGTTCCCTCTGTACTGCTCCTCCCACAATGTGGCAGTCTCTCAGTATTGATCCTCCGACAGTGCAGCGATACTTCCGTACTGCCCCTCCAACAGTGCAGCGGTCCCTCAGTACTGCCCCTCCGACAGTGCAGGGCTTCCTCAGTACTGCCCCTCCTACAATGCGGTGCTCCCCCAGTACTGCCCCCTCTGACAGTGCAGCGCTCCCTCAGTACTGTCCTTCCGACTCTGCTGCGCTCCCTCAGTACTGCCCATCCGACAGTGCGACGCTCCCTCAGTACTGACCCTCTGACAGTGCGGCACTCCCTCAGTACTGTCCCTCCGACAGTGTGGCATTCCTTCAGTAATACCCCTCCGACAGTGCGGCGCTCCCTCAGTACTGGCCCTCCGACAGTGCAGCATTCCCTCAGTAATGCCCCTCCGACAGTGCGGCGCGCCCTCAGTACTGCCCCTCCAACAGTGCAGCCCTCGCTCAGCACTGCCCCTCCGACAATGCAGCGCTCCCTCAGTACTGCCCTTCCGACAGCGCAACACTCAATACTGCCCCTCCAACAGTACAGCACTCCCTCAGTACTGCCCCTCTGACAGTGCAGCGCTCCCTCAGTACTGCCCCTCCGACAATGCAGCGCTCCCTCAGTACAGCCCCTCCGACAGTGCAGCGACCTATCAGTACTGCGTCTCAGACGGAACAGCGCTCCCATCAGTACTGACCCTCCGACAGTGCAGTGCTCCCTCTGTACTGGCCCTCCGACAGAGCAGCGCTCCCTCAATACTGCCCCGCCGACAGTGCATCGCTCCCTCAGTACTGCCCCTCCCAGTGTAGCGCTCCCTCAGTACTGACCCTCCGACAGTGCAGTGCTCCCTCAGTACTGCCCCTCCAACAGTGCAGCCCTCCCTCAGTACTGCCCCTCCGACAGTGCAGCGCTCCCTCAGTACAGCCCCTCCAACAGTGCAGCGATCTATCAGTACTGCGTCTCAGACGGAACAGCGCTCCCATCAGTACTGACCATCCGACAGTGCAGCGCTCCCTCAGTACTGCCCCTCCGACAGTGCAGCGCTCCCTCAATACTGCCCCACCGACAGTGCATCGCTCCCTCAGTACTGCCCCTCCCAGTGTAGTGCTCCCTCAGTACTGCCCCTCCGACAGTGCAGCGCTCCCACACTACTGCCCCTCCGACAGTGCAGCGCTCCCTCCGTACTGCCCCTTTGACAGTGCAGTGCTCCCTCAGTACTGCCCGATGACAATGCAGTGCTCCCTCAATATTAACCTTCCGACAATGCAGCGCTCCCTCAGTACTGACCCTCCAACATTTCAGCACTCCCTCTGTGCTGCCCTTCCGACAGCGCAACACTCAATACTGCCCCTCCGACAGTACAGCACTCCCTCAGTACTGCCCCTCTGACAGTGCAGCTCTCCCTCAGTACTGACCCTCCGACAGTGCAGCACTCCCTCAGTACTGCCCCTCCGACAGTGCAGCGCTCTCTCAGTACTGCCACGCCACAATGCCGCGCTCCCCCAGTTCTGCCCCTCCGACAGTGCGGCGTTCTCTCAGTACTGCCCCTCTGACAGTGCGGCGCTCCCTCAGTATTGCCCCTCCCACAATGTGGTGCTCCCTCAGTACTGACCCTCCGACAGTGCGGCACTCCCGCAGTATTGCCCCTCCGACAGTGCAGCGATACTTCAGCACTGCCCCTCCAAAATTGCAGCACTCCCTCAGTACTGCCCCTCCGACAGTGCAGGGCTTCCTCAGTACTGTCCCTCCTACAAAGCGGCGCTCCCTCAGTACTGCCCCCTCTGACAGTGAAGCGCTCCCTCAGTACTGGCCCTCCGACAGTGCAGCGCTCCCTCAATACTGCTCCGCCGACAGTGCAGCGCTCCCTCAGTACTGCCCCTCCCACAGTGTAGCGCTCCCTCAGTACTGACCCTCTGACAGTGCAGCGCTCCCTCAGTACTGCCCCTCCAACTTTGCAGTGCTCCCTCAGTACTGCACCCCCACAGTGCAGCACTCCCACACTACTGCCCCTCCAACAGTGCAGCACTCCCTCCGTACTGCCCCTTTGACAGTGCAGTGCTCCCTCAGTACTGCCCGATGACAATGCAGTGCTCCCTCAGTATTAAACTTCCGACAGTGCAGCGCTCCCTCAGTACTGACCCTCCAACATTTCAGCGCTCCCTCTGTACTGCCCTTCCGACAGCGCAACACTCAATACTGCCCCTCCGACAGTACAGCACTCCCTCAGTACTGCCCCTCTGACAGTGCAGCGCTCCCTCAGTACTGACCTTCCGACAGTGCAGCACTCCCTCAGTACTGCCCCTCCGACAGTGCAGCGTTCTCTCAGTACTGCCACCCCACAATGCCGCGCTCCCCCAGTTCCACCACTCCGACAGTGCGGTGTTCTCTCAGTACTGCCCCTCCGACAGTGCGGCGCTCTCTCAGTACTGCCCCTCCCACAATGTGGTGCTCCCTCAGTACTGACCCTCCGACAGTGCAGCATTCCCTCAGCACTGCCCTTCCCACATAGCGACGTTCCCTCTGTACTGCTCCTCCCACAATGCGGCACTCTCTCAGTATTGATCCTCCGACAGTGCAGCGATACTTCCGTACTGCCCCTCCAACAGTGCAGCGGTCCCTCAGTACTGCCCCTCCGACAGTGCAGGGCTTCCTCAGTACTGCCCCTCCTACAATGCGGTGCTCCCTCAGTACTGCCCCCTCTGACAGTGCAGCGCTCCCTCAGTACTGTCCTTCCAACTCTGCTGCGCTCCCTCAGTACTGCCCATCCGACAATGCGACGCTCCCTCAGTACTGACCCTCTGACAGTGCGGCACTCCCTCAGTACTGTCCCTCTGACAGTGTGGCATTCCTTTAGTAATACTCCTCCGACAGTGCGGCGCTCCCTCAGTTCTGGCCCTCCGACAGTGCAGCATTCCCTCAGTAATGCCCCTCCGACAGTGCGGCGTGCCCTCAGTACTGCCCCTCCAACAGTGCAGCCCTCCCTCAGTACTGCCCCTCCGACAATGCAGCGCTCCCTCAGTACAGCCCCTCCGACAGTGCAGCGATCTATCAGTACTGCGTCTCAGACGGAACAGCGCTCCCATCAGTACTGACCCTCTGACAGTGCAGTGCTCCCTCAGTACTGGCCCTCCGACAGAGCAGCGCTCCCTCAATACTGCCCCGCCGACAGTGCATCGCTCCCTCAGTACTGCCCCTCCCAGTGTAGCGCTCCCTCAGTGCTGACCCTCCGACAGTGCAGCGCTCCCTCAGTACTTCACCTCCGACAGTGCAGTGCTCCCTCAGTACTGCCCCTCCAACAGTGCAGCCCTCCCTCAGTACTGCCCCTCCGACAGTGCAGCGCTCCCTCAGTACAGCCCCTCCAACAGTGCAGCGATCTATCAGTACTGCATCTCAGACGGTACAGCACTCCCTCAGTACTGCCCCTCTGACAGTGCAGCGCTCCCTCAGTACTGACCCTCCGACAGTGCAGCACTCCCTCAGTACTGCCCCTCCGACAGTGCAGCGCTCTCTCAGTACTGCCACCCCACAATGCCGCGCTCCCCCAGTTCCACCACTCCGACAGTGCGGTGTTCTCTCAGTACTGCCCCTCCGACAGTGCGGCGCTCTCTCAGTACTGCCCCTCCCACAATGTGGTGCTCCCTCAGTACTGACCCTCCGACAGTGCAGCATTCCCTCAGCACTGCCCTTCCCACAATGCAACGTTCCCTCTGTACTGCTCCTCCCACAAAGCGGCAGTCTCTCAGTATTGATCCTCCGACAGTGCAGCGATACTTCCGTACTGCCCCTCCAACAGTGCAGCGGTCCCTCAGTACTGCCCCTCCGACAGTGCAGTGCTTCCTCAGTACTGCCCCTCCTACAATGCGGTGCTCCCCCAGTACTGCCCCCTCTGACAGTGCAGCGCTCCCTCAGTACTGTCCTTCCGACTCTGCTGCGCTCCCTCAGTACTGCCCATCCGACAGTGCGACGCTCCCTCAGTACTGACCCTCTGACAGTGCGGCACTCCCTCAGTACTGTCCCTCCGACAGTGTGGCATTCCTTCAGTAATACCCCTCCGACAGTGCGGCGCTCCCTCAGTACTGGCCCTCCGACAGTGCAGCATTCCCTCAGTAATGCCCCTCCGACAGTGCGGCGCGCCCTCAGTACTGCCCCTCCAACAGTGCAGCCCTCCCTCAGTACTGCCCCTCCGACAATGCAGAGCTCCCTCAGTACTGCCCTTCCGACAGCGCAACACTCAATACTGCCCCTCCAACAGTACAGCACTCCCTCAGTACTGCCCCTCTGACAGTGCAGCGCTCCCTCAGTACTGCCCCTCCGACAATGCAGCGCTCCCTCAGTACAGCCCCTCCGACAGTGCAGCGACCTATCAGTACTGTGTCTCAGACGGAACAGCGCTCCCATCAGTACTGACCCTCCGACAGTGCAGTGCTCCCTCAGTACTGGCCCTCCGACAGTGCATCGCTCCCTCAGTACTGCCCCTCCCAGTGTAGCGCTCCCTCAGTACTGACCCTCCGACAGTGCAGCGCTCCCTCAGTACTTCACCTCCGACAGTGCAGTGCTCCCTCAGTACTGCCCCTCCAACAGTGCAGCCCTCCCTCAGTACTGCCCCTCCGACAGTGCAGCGCTCCCTCAGTACAGCCCCTCCAACAGTGCAGCGATCTATCAGTACTGCGTCTCAGACGGAACAGCGCTCCCATCAGTACTGACCATCCGACAGTGCAGCGCTCCCTCAGTACTGCCCCTCCGACAGTGCAGCGCTCCCTCAATACTGCCCCGCCGACAGTGCATCGCTCCCTCAGTACTGCCCCTCCCAGTGTAGTGCTCCCTCAGTACTGACCCTCCGACAGTGCAGCGCTCCCTTAGTACTGCCCCTCCGACAGTGCAGCGCTCCCACACTACTGCCCCTCCGACAGTGCAGCGCTCCCTCCGTACTGCCCCTTTGACAGTGCAGTGCTCCCTCAGTACTGCCCGATGACAATGCAGTGCTCCCTCAATATTAACCTTCCGACAATGCAGCGCTCCCTCAGTACTGACCCTCCAACATTTCAGCACTCCCTCTGTGCTGCCCTTCCGACAGCGCAACACTCAATACAGCCCCTCCGACAGTACAGCACTCCCTCAGTACTGCCCCTCTGACAGTGCAGCTCTCCCTCAGTACTGACCCTCCAACAGTGCAGCACTCCCTCAGTACTGCCACTCCGACAGTGCAGCGCTCTCTCAGTACTGCCACGCCACAATGCCGCGCTCCCCCAGTTCTGCCCCTCCGACAGTGCGGCGTTCTCTCAGTACTGCCCCTCCGACAGTGCGGCGCTCCCTCAGTATTGCCCCTCCCACAATGTGGTGCTCCCTCAGTACTGACCCTCCGACAGTGCAGCACTCCCGCAGTATTGCCCCTCCGACAGTGCAGCGATACTTCAGCACTGCCCCTCCAAAATTGCAGCACTCCCTCAGTACTGCCCCTCCGACAGTGCAGGGCTTCCTCAGTACTGTCCCTCCTACAAAGCGGCGCTCCCTCAGTACTGCCCCCTCTGACAGTGCAGCGCTCCCTCAGTACTGGCCCTCCGACAGTGCAGCGCTCCCTCAATACTGCTCCGCCGACATTGCAGTGCTCCCTCAGTACTGCACCCCCACAGTGCAGCACTCCCACACTACTGCCCCTCCGACAGTGCAGCACTCCCTCCGTACTGCCCCTTTGACAGTGCAGTGCTCCCTCAGTACAGCCCGATGACAATGCAGTGCTCCCTCAGTATTAAACGTCCGACAGTGCAGCGCTCCCTCAGTACTGACCCTCCAACATTTCAGCGCTCCCTCTGTACTGCCCTTCCGACAGCGCAACACTCAATACTGCCCCTCCGACAGTACAGCACTCCCTCAGTACTGCCCCTCTGACAGTGCAGCGCTCCCTCAGTACTGACCCTCCGACAGTGCAGCACTCCCTCAGTACCGCCCCTCCGACAATGCAGCGCTCTCTCAGTACTGCCACCCCACAATGCCGCGCTCCCCCAGTTCCACCACTCCGACAGTGCGGTGTTCTCTCAGTACTGCCCCTCCGACAGTGCGGCGCTCTCTCAGTACTGCCCCTCCCACAATGTGGTGCTCCCTCAGTACTGACCCTCCGACAGTGCAGCATTCCCTCAGCACTGCCCTTCCCACAATGCGACGTTCCCTCTGTACTGCTCCTCCCACAATGCGGCAGTCTCTCAGTATTGATCCTCCGACAGTGCAGCGATACTTCCGTACTGCCCCTCCAACAGTGCAGCGGTCCCTCAGTACTGCCCCTCCGACAGTGCAGGGCTTCCTCAGTACTGCCCCTCCTACAATGCGGTGCTCCCCCAGTACTGCCCCCTCTGACAGTGCAGCGCTCCCTCAGTACTGTCCTTCCGACTCTGCTGCGCTCCCTCAGTACTGCCCATCCGACAGTGCGACGCTCCCTCAGTACTGACCCTCTGACAGTGCGGCACTCCCTCAGTACTGTCCCTCCGACAGTGTGGCATTCCTTCAGTAATACCCCTCCGACAGTGCGGCGCTCCCTCAGTACTGCCCCTCCCAGTGTAGTGCTCCCTCAGTACTGACCCTCCGACAGTGCAGCGCTCCCTCAGTACTGCCCCTCCGACAGTGCAGCGCTCCCACACTACTGCCCCTCCGACAGTGCAGCGCTCCCTCCGTACTGCCCCTTTGACAGTGCAGTGCTCCCTCAGTACTGCCCGATGACAATGCAGTGCTCCCTCAATATTAACCTTCCGACAATGCAGCGCTCCCTCAGTACTGACCCTCCAACATTTCAGCACTCCCTCTGTGCTGCCCTTCCGACAGCGCAACACTCAATACAGCCCCTCCGACAGTACAGCACTCCCTCAGTACTGCCCCTCTGACAGTGCAGCTCTCCCTCAGTACTGACCCTCCAACAGTGCAGCACTCCCTCAGTACTGCCACTCCGACAGTGCAGCGCTCTCTCAGTACTGCCACGCCACAATGCCGCGCTCCCCCAGTTCTGCCCCTCCGACAGTGCGGCGTTCTCTCAGTACTGCCCCTCCGACAGTGCGGCGCTCCCTCAGTATTGCCCCTCCCACAATGTGGTGCTCCCTCAGTACTGACCCTCCGACAGTGCAGCACTCCCGCAGTATTGCCCCTCCGACAGTGCAGCGATACTTCAGCACTGCCCCTCCAAAATTGCAGCACTCCCTCAGTACTGCCCCTCCGACAGTGCAGGGCTTCCTCAGTACTGTCCCTCCTACAAAGCGGCGCTCCCTCAGTACTGCCCCCTCTGACAGTGCAGCGCTCCCTCAGTACTGGCCCTCCGACAGTGCAGCGCTCCCTCAATACTGCTCCGCCGACATTGCAGTGCTCCCTCAGTACTGCACCCCCACAGTGCAGCACTCCCACACTACTGCCCCTCCGACAGTGCAGCACTCCCTCCGTACTGCCCCTTTGACAGTGCAGTGCTCCCTCAGTACAGCCCGATGACAATGCAGTGCTCCCTCAGTATTAAACGTCCGACAGTGCAGCGCTCCCTCAGTACTGACCCTCCAACATTTCAGCGCTCCCTCTGTACTGCCCTTCCGACAGCGCAACACTCAATACTGCCCCTCCGACAGTACAGCACTCCCTCAGTACTGCCCCTCTGACAGTGCAGCGCTCCCTCAGTACTGACCCTCCGACAGTGCAGCACTCCCTCAGTACCGCCCCTCCGACAATGCAGCGCTCTCTCAGTACTGCCACCCCACAATGCCGCGCTCCCCCAGTTCCACCACTCCGACAGTGCGGTGTTCTCTCAGTACTGCCCCTCCAACAGTGCGGCGCTCTCTCAGTACTGCCCCTCCCACAATGTGGTGCTCCCTCAGTACTGACCCTCCGACAGTGCAGCATTCCCTCAGCACTGCCCTTCCCACAATGCGACGTTCCCTCTGTACTGCTCCTCCCACAATGTGGCAGTCTCTCAGTATTGATCCTCCGACAGTGCAGCGATACTTCCGTACTGCCCCTCCAACAGTGCAGCGGTCCCTCAGTACTGCCCCTCCGACAGTGCAGGGCTTCCTCAGTACTGCCCCTCCTACAATGCGGTGCTCCCCCAGTACTGCCCCCTCTGACAGTGCAGCGCTCCCTCAGTACTGTCCTTCCGACTCTGCTGCGCTCCCTCAGTACTGCCCATCCGACAGTGCGACGCTCCCTCAGTACTGACCCTCTGACAGTGCGGCACTCCCTCAGTACTGTCCCTCCGACAGTGTGGCATTCCTTCAGTAATACCCCTCCGACAGTGCGGCGCTCCCTCAGTACTGGCCCTCCGACAGTGCAGCATTCCCTCAGTAATGCCCCTCCGACAGTGCGGCGCGCCCTCAGTACTGCCCCTCCAACAGTGCAGCCCTCGCTCAGCACTGCCCCTCCGACAATGCAGCGCTCCCTCAGTACTGCCCTTCCGACAGCGCAACACTCAATACTGCCCCTCCAACAGTACAGCACTCCCTCAGTACTGCCCCTCTGACAGTGCAGCGCTCCCTCAGTACTGCCCCTCCGACAATGCAGCGCTCCCTCAGTACAGCCCCTCCGACAGTGCAGCGACCTATCAGTACTGCGTCTCAGACGGAACAGCGCTCCCATCAGTACTGACCCTCCGACAGTGCAGTGCTCCCTCTGTACTGGCCCTCCGACAGAGCAGCGCTCCCTCAATACTGCCCCGCCGACAGTGCATCGCTCCCTCAGTACTGCCCCTCCCAGTGTAGCGCTCCCTCAGTACTGACCCTCCGACAGTGCAGTGCTCCCTCAGTACTGCCCCTCCAACAGTGCAGCCCTCCCTCAGTACTGCCCCTCCGACAGTGCAGCGCTCCCTCAGTACAGCCCCTCCAACAGTGCAGCGATCTATCAGTACTGCGTCTCAGACGGAACAGCGCTCCCATCAGTACTGACCATCCGACAGTGCAGCGCTCCCTCAGTACTGCCCCTCCGACAGTGCAGCGCTCCCTCAATACTGCCCCACCGACAGTGCATCGCTCCCTCAGTACTGCCCCTCCCAGTGTAGTGCTCCCTCAGTACTGCCCCTCCGACAGTGCAGCGCTCCCACACTACTGCCCCTCCGACAGTGCAGCGCTCCCTCCGTACTGCCCCTTTGACAGTGCAGTGCTCCCTCAGTACTGCCCGATGACAATGCAGTGCTCCCTCAATATTAACCTTCCGACAATGCAGCGCTCCCTCAGTACTGACCCTCCAACATTTCAGCACTCCCTCTGTGCTGCCCTTCCGACAGCGCAACACTCAATACTGCCCCTCCGACAGTACAGCACTCCCTCAGTACTGCCCCTCTGACAGTGCAGCTCTCCCTCAGTACTGACCCTCCGACAGTGCAGCACTCCCTCAGTACTGCCCCTCCGACAGTGCAGCGCTCTCTCAGTACTGCCACGCCACAATGCCGCGCTCCCCCAGTTCTGCCCCTCCGACAGTGCGGCGTTCTCTCAGTACTGCCCCTCTGACAGTGCGGCGCTCCCTCAGTATTGCCCCTCCCACAATGTGGTGCTCCCTCAGTACTGACCCTCCGACAGTGCAGCACTCCCGCAGTATTGCCCCTCCGACAGTGCAGCGATACTTCAGCACTGCCCCTCCAAAATTGCAGCACTCCCTCAGTACTGCCCCTCCGACAGTGCAGGGCTTCCTCAGTACTGTCCCTCCTACAAAGCGGCGCTCCCTCAGTACTGCCCCCTCTGACAGTGAAGCGCTCCCTCAGTACTGGCCCTCCGACAGTGCAGCGCTCCCTCAATACTGCTCCGCCGACAGTGCAGCGCTCCCTCAGTACTGCCCCTCCCACAGTGTAGCGCTCCCTCAGTACTGACCCTCTGACAGTGCAGCGCTCCCTCAGTACTGCCCCTCCAACTTTGCAGTGCTCCCTCAGTACTGCACCCCCACAGTGCAGCACTCCCACACTACTGCCCCTCCAACAGTGCAGCACTCCCTCCGTACTGCCCCTTTGACAGTGCAGTGCTCCCTCAGTACTGCCCGATGACAATGCAGTGCTCCCTCAGTATTAAACTTCCGACAGTGCAGCGCTCCCTCAGTACTGACCCTCCAACATTTCAGCGCTCCCTCTGTACTGCCCTTCCGACAGCGCAACACTCAATACTGCCCCTCCGACAGTACAGCACTCCCTCAGTACTGCCCCTCTGACAGTGCAGCGCTCCCTCAGTACTGACCTTCCGACAGTGCAGCACTCCCTCAGTACTGCCCCTCCGACAGTGCAGCGTTCTCTCAGTACTGCCACCCCACAATGCCGCGCTCCCCCAGTTCCACCACTCCGACAGTGCGGTGTTCTCTCAGTACTGCCCCTCCGACAGTGCGGCGCTCTCTCAGTACTGCCCCTCCCACAATGTGGTGCTCCCTCAGTACTGACCCTCCGACAGTGCAGCATTCCCTCAGCACTGCCCTTCCCACATAGCGACGTTCCCTCTGTACTGCTCCTCCCACAATGCGGCACTCTCTCAGTATTGATCCTCCGACAGTGCAGCGATACTTCCGTACTGCCCCTCCAACAGTGCAGCGGTCCCTCAGTACTGCCCCTCCGACAGTGCAGGGCTTCCTCAGTACTGCCCCTCCTACAATGCGGTGCTCCCTCAGTACTGCCCCCTCTGACAGTGCAGCGCTCCCTCAGTACTGTCCTTCCAACTCTGCTGCGCTCCCTCAGTACTGCCCATCCGACAATGCGACGCTCCCTCAGTACTGACCCTCTGACAGTGCGGCACTCCCTCAGTACTGTCCCTCTGACAGTGTGGCATTCC
The DNA here is from genome assembly GCF_052327205.1 of Somniosus microcephalus. Taxonomy (NCBI): domain Eukaryota; kingdom Metazoa; phylum Chordata; class Chondrichthyes; order Squaliformes; family Somniosidae; genus Somniosus; species Somniosus microcephalus. The sequence continues at coordinate 88,439 of NW_028225636.1, read as the reverse complement.
TTTAGTAATACTCCTCCGACAGTGCGGCGCTCCCTCAGTTCTGGCCCTCCGACAGTGCAGCATTCCCTCAGTAATGCCCCTCCGACAGTGCGGCGTGCCCTCAGTACTGCCCCTCCAACAGTGCAGCCCTCCCTCAGTACTGCCCCTCCGACAATGCAGCGCTCCCTCAGTACAGCCCCTCCGACAGTGCAGCGATCTATCAGTACTGCGTCTCAGACGGAACAGCGCTCCCATCAGTACTGACCCTCTGACAGTGCAGTGCTCCCTCAGTACTGGCCCTCCGACAGAGCAGCGCTCCCTCAATACTGCCCCGCCGACAGTGCATCGCTCCCTCAGTACTGCCCCTCCCAGTGTAGCGCTCCCTCAGTGCTGACCCTCCGACAGTGCAGCGCTCCCTCAGTACTTCACCTCCGACAGTGCAGTGCTCCCTCAGTACTGCCCCTCCAACAGTGCAGCCCTCCCTCAGTACTGCCCCTCCGACAGTGCAGCGCTCCCTCAGTACAGCCCCTCCAACAGTGCAGCGATCTATCAGTACTGCATCTCAGACGGAACAGCGCTCCCATCAGTACTGCCCCTCCGACAGTGCAGCGCTCCCTCAATACAGCCCCGCCGACAGTGCATCGCTCCCTCAGTACTGCCCCTCCCAGTGTAGCGCTCCCTCAGTACTGACCCTCCGACAGTGCAGCGCTCCCTCAGTACTGCCCCTCCGACAGTGCAGCGCTCCCTCAGTACTGCCCCTCCGACAATGCAGCGCTCCCTCAGTACAGCCCCTCCGACAGTGCAGCGACCTATCAGTACTGCGTCTCAGACGGAACAGCGCTCCCATCAGTACTGACCCTCCGACAGTGCAGTGCTCCCTCTGTACTGGCCCTCCGACAGAGCAGCGCTCCCTCAATACTGCCCCGCCGACAGTGCATCGCTCCCTCAGTACTGCCCCTCCCAGTGTAGCGCTCCCTCAGTACTGACCCTCCGACAGTGCAGTGCTCCCTCAGTACTGCCCCTCCAACAGTGCAGCCCTCCCTCAGTACTGCCCCTCCGACAGTGCAGCGCTCCCTCAGTACAGCCCCTCCAACAGTGCAGCGATCTATCAGTACTGCGTCTCAGACGGAACAGCGCTCCCATCAGTACTGACCATCCGACAGTGCAGCGCTCCCTCAGTACTGCCCCTCCGACAGTGCAGCGCTCCCTCAATACTGCCCCACCGACAGTGCATCGCTCCCTCAGTACTGCCCCTCCCAGTGTAGTGCTCCCTCAGTACTGCCCCTCCGACAGTGCAGCGCTCCCACACTACTGCCCCTCCGACAGTGCAGCGCTCCCTCCGTACTGCCCCTTTGACAGTGCAGTGCTCCCTCAGTACTGCCCGATGACAATGCAGTGCTCCCTCAATATTAACCTTCCGACAATGCAGCGCTCCCTCAGTACTGACCCTCCAACATTTCAGCACTCCCTCTGTGCTGCCCTTCCGACAGCGCAACACTCAATACTGCCCCTCCGACAGTACAGCACTCCCTCAGTACTGCCCCTCTGACAGTGCAGCTCTCCCTCAGTACTGACCCTCCGACAGTGCAGCACTCCCTCAGTACTGCCCCTCCGACAGTGCAGCGCTCTCTCAGTACTGCCACGCCACAATGCCGCGCTCCCCCAGTTCTGCCCCTCCGACAGTGCGGCGTTCTCTCAGTACTGCCCCTCTGACAGTGCGGCGCTCCCTCAGTATTGCCCCTCCCACAATGTGGTGCTCCCTCAGTACTGACCCTCCGACAGTGCAGCACTCCCGCAGTATTGCCCCTCCGACAGTGCAGCGATACTTCAGCACTGCCCCTCCAAAATTGCAGCACTCCCTCAGTACTGCCCCTCCGACAGTGCAGGGCTTCCTCAGTACTGTCCCTCCTACAAAGCGGCGCTCCCTCAGTACTGCCCCCTCTGACAGTGAAGCGCTCCCTCAGTACTGGCCCTCCGACAGTGCAGCGCTCCCTCAATACTGCTCCGCCGACAGTGCAGCGCTCCCTCAGTACTGCCCCTCCCACAGTGTAGCGCTCCCTCAGTACTGACCCTCTGACAGTGCAGCGCTCCCTCAGTACTGCCCCTCCAACTTTGCAGTGCTCCCTCAGTACTGCACCCCCACAGTGCAGCACTCCCACACTACTGCCCCTCCAACAGTGCAGCACTCCCTCCGTACTGCCCCTTTGACAGTGCAGTGCTCCCTCAGTACTGCCCGATGACAATGCAGTGCTCCCTCAGTATTAAACTTCCGACAGTGCAGCGCTCCCTCAGTACTGACCCTCCAACATTTCAGCGCTCCCTCTGTACTGCCCTTCCGACAGCGCAACACTCAATACTGCCCCTCCGACAGTACAGCACTCCCTCAGTACTGCCCCTCTGACAGTGCAGCGCTCCCTCAGTACTGACCTTCCGACAGTGCAGCACTCCCTCAGTACTGCCCCTCCGACAGTGCAGCGTTCTCTCAGTACTGCCACCCCACAATGCCGCGCTCCCCCAGTTCCACCACTCCGACAGTGCGGTGTTCTCTCAGTACTGCCCCTCCGACAGTGCGGCGCTCTCTCAGTACTGCCCCTCCCACAATGTGGTGCTCCCTCAGTACTGACCCTCCGACAGTGCAGCATTCCCTCAGCACTGCCCTTCCCACATAGCGACGTTCCCTCTGTACTGCTCCTCCCACAATGCGGCACTCTCTCAGTATTGATCCTCCGACAGTGCAGCGATACTTCCGTACTGCCCCTCCAACAGTGCAGCGGTCCCTCAGTACTGCCCCTCCGACAGTGCAGGGCTTCCTCAGTACTGCCCCTCCTACAATGCGGTGCTCCCTCAGTACTGCCCCCTCTGACAGTGCAGCGCTCCCTCAGTACTGTCCTTCCAACTCTGCTGCGCTCCCTCAGTACTGCCCATCCGACAATGCGACGCTCCCTCAGTACTGACCCTCTGACAGTGCGGCACTCCCTCAGTACTGTCCCTCTGACAGTGTGGCATTCCTTTAGTAATACTCCTCCGACAGTGCGGCGCTCCCTCAGTTCTGGCCCTCCGACAGTGCAGCATTCCCTCAGTAATGCCCCTCCGACAGTGCGGCGTGCCCTCAGTACTGCCCCTCCAACAGTGCAGCCCTCCCTCAGTACTGCCCCTCCGACAATGCAGCGCTCCCTCAGTACAGCCCCTCCGACAGTGCAGCGATCTATCAGTACTGCGTCTCAGACGGAACAGCGCTCCCATCAGTACTGACCCTCTGACAGTGCAGTGCTCCCTCAGTACTGGCCCTCCGACAGAGCAGCGCTCCCTCAATACTGCCCCGCCGACAGTGCATCGCTCCCTCAGTACTGCCCCTCCCAGTGTAGCGCTCCCTCAGTGCTGACCCTCCGACAGTGCAGCGCTCCCTCAGTACTTCACCTCCGACAGTGCAGTGCTCCCTCAGTACTGCCCCTCCAACAGTGCAGCCCTCCCTCAGTACTGCCCCTCCGACAGTGCAGCGCTCCCTCAGTACAGCCCCTCCAACAGTGCAGCGATCTATCAGTACTGCATCTCAGACGGAACAGCGCTCCCATCAGTACTGCCCCTCCGACAGTGCAGCGCTCCCTCAATACAGCCCCGCCGACAGTGCATCGCTCCCTCAGTACTGCCCCTCCCAGTGTAGCGCTCCCTCAGTACTGACCCTCCGACAGTGCAGCGCTCCCTCAGTACTGCCCCTCCGACAGTGCAGCGCTCCCACACTACTGCCCCTCCGACAGTGCAGCGCTCCCTCCGTACTGCCCCTTTGACAGTGCAGTTCTCCCTCAGTACTGCCCGATGACAATGCAGTGCTCCCTCAATATTAACCTTCCGACAATGCAGCGCTCCCTCAGTACTTACCCTCCAACATTTCAGCACTCCCTCTGTACTGCCCTTCCAACAGCGCAACACTCAATACTGCCCCTCCGACAGTACAGCACTCCCTCAGTACTGCCCCTCTGACAGTGCAGCTCTCCCTCAGTACTGACCCTCCGACAGTGCAGCACTCCCTCAGTACTGCCGCTCCGACAGTGCAGCGCTCCCTCAGTACTGCCACGCCACAATGCCGCGCTCCCCCAGTTCTGCCCCTCCGACAGTGCGGCGTTCTCTCAGTACTGCCCCTCCGAAAGTGCGGCGCTCCCTCAGTATTGCCCCTCCCACAATGTGGTGCTCCCTCAGTACTGACCCTCCGACAGTGCAGCACTCCCGCAGTATTGCCCCTCCGACAGTGCAGCGATACTTCAGCACTGCCCCTCCAAAATTGCAGCACTCCCTCAGTACTGCCCCTCCGACAGTGCAGGGCTTCCTCAGTACTGTCCCTCCTACAAAGCGGCGCTCCCTCAGTACTGCCCCCTCTGACAGTGCAGCGCTCCCTCAGTACTGGCCCTCCGACAGTGCAGCGCTCCCTCAATACTGCCCCGCCGACAGTGCAGCGCTCCCTCAGTACTGCCCCTCCCACAGTGTAGCACTCCCTCAGTACTGACCCTCTGACAGTGCAGCGCTCCCTCAGTACTGCCCCTCCGACATTGCAGTGCTCCCTCAGTACTGCACCCCCACAGTGCAGCACTCCCACACTACTGCCCCTCCGACAGTGCAGCGCTCCCTCCGTACTGCCCCTTTGACAGTGCAGTGCTCCCTCAGTACTGCCCGATGACAATGCAGTGCTCCCTCAGTATTAAACTTCCGACAGTGCAGCGCTCCCTCAGTACTGACCCTCCAACATTTCAGCGCTCCCTCTGTACTGCCCCTCCGACAGCGCAACACTCAATACTGCCCCTCCGACAGTACAGCACTCCCTCAGTACTGCCCCTCTGACAGTGCAGCGCTCCCTCAGTACTGACCCTCCGACAGTGCAGCACTCCCTCAGTACTGCCCCTCCGACAGTGCAGCGCTCTCTCAGTACTGCCACCCCACAATGCCGCGCTCCCCCAGTTCCACCACTCCGACAGTGCGGTTTTCTCTCAGTACTGCCCCTCCGACAGTGCGGCGCTCTCTCAGTACTGCCCCTCCCACAATGTGGTGCTCCCTCAGTACTGACCCTCCGACAGTGCAGCATTCCCTCAGCACTGCCCTTCCCACAATGCGACGTTCCCTCTGTACTGCTCCTCCCACAATGCGGCACTCTCTCAGTATTGATCCTCCGACAGTGCAGCGATACTTACGTACTGCCCCTCCAACAGTGCAGCGGTCCCTCAGTACTGCCCCTCCGACAGTGCATGGCTTCCTCAGTACTGCCCCTCCTACAATGCGGTGCTCCCCCAGTACTGTCCTTCCAACTCTGCTGCGCTCCCTCAGTACTGCCCATCCGACAGTGCGACGCTCCCTCAGTACTGACCCTCTGACAGTGCGGCACTCCCTCAGTACTGTCCCTCCGACAGTGTGGCATTCCTTCAGTAATACCCATCCGACAGTGCGGCGCTCCCTCAGTACTGGCCCTCTGACAGTGCGGCATTCCCTCAGTAATGCCCCTCCGACAGTGCGGCGTGCCCTCAGTACTGCCCCTCCAACAGTGCAGCCCTCCCTCAGTACTGCCCCTCTGACAATGCAGCGCTCCCTCAGTACAGCCCCTCCGACAGTGCAGCGATCTATCAGTACTGCGTCTCAGACGGAACAGCGCTCCCATCAGTACTGACCCTCCGACAGTGCAGTGCTCCCTCAGTACTGGCCCTCCGACAGAGCAGCGCTCCCTCAATACTGCCCCGCCGACAGTGCATCGCTCCCTCAGTACTGCCCCTCCCAGTGTAGCGCTCCCTCAGTACTGACCCTCCGACAGTGCAGCGCTCCCTCAGTACTTCACCTCCGACAGTGCAGTGCTCCCTCAGTACTGCCCCTCCAACAGTGCAGCCCTCCCTTAGTACTGCCCCTCCGACAGTGCAGCGCTCCCTCAGTACAGCCCCTCCAACAGTGCAGCGATCTATCAGTACTGCGTCTCAGACGGAACAGCGCTCCCATCAGTACTGACCATCCGACAGTGCAGCGCTCCCTCAGTACTGCCCCTCCGACAGTGCATCGCTCCCTCAATACTGCCCCGCCGACAGTGCATCGCTCCCTCAGTACTGCCCCTCCCAGTGTAGCGCTCCCTCAGTACTGACCCTCCGACAGTGCAGCGCTCCCTCAGTACTGCCCCTCCGACAGTGCAGCGCTCCCACACTACTGCCCCTCCGACAGTGCAGCGCTCCCTCCGTACTGCCCCTTTGACAGTGCAGTGCTCCCTCAGTACTGCCCGATGACAATGCAGTGCTCCCTCAATATTAACCTTCCGACAATGCAGCGCTCCCTCAGTACTGACCCTCCAACATTTCAGCACTCCCTCTGTACTGCCCTTCCGACAGCGCAACACTCAATACTGCCCCTCCGACAGTACAGCACTCCCTCAGTACTGCCCCTCTGACAGTGTAGCTCTCCCTCAGTACTGACCCTCCGACAGTGCAGCACTCCCTCAGTACTGCCCCTCCGACAGTGCAGCGCTCTCTCAGTACTGCCACGCCACAATGCCGCGCTCCCCCAGTTCTGCCCCTCCGACAGTGCGGCGTTCTCTCAGTACTGCCCCTCCGACAGTGCGGCGCTCCCTCAGTATTGCCCCTCCCACAATGTGGTGCTCCCTCAGTACTGACCCTCCGACAGTGCAGCAATCCCGCAGTATTGCCCCTCCGACAGTGCAGCGATACTTCAGCACTGCCCCTCCAAAATTGCAGCACTCCCTCAGTACTGCCCCTCCGACAGTGCAGGGCTTCCTCAGTACTGTCCCTCCTACAATGCGGCGCTCCCTCAGTACTGCCCCCTCTGATAGTGCAGCGCTCCCTCAGTACTGGCCCTCCGACAGTGCAGCACTCCCTCAATACTGCCCCGCCGACAGTGCAGCGCTCCCTCAGTACTGCCCCTCCGACATTGCAGTGCTCCCTCAGTACTGCACCCCCACAGTGCAGCACTCCCACACTACTGCCCCTCAGACAGTGCAGCGCTCCCTCCGTACTGCCCCTTTGACAGTGCAGTGCTCCCTCAGTACTGCCCGATGACAATGCAGTGCTCCCTCCGTACTGCCCCTTTGACAGTGCAGCGCTCCCTCAGTACTCACCCTCCAACATTTCAGCGCTCCCTCTGTACTGCCCTTCCGACAGCGCAACACTCAATACTGCCCCTCCGACAGTACAGCACTCCCTCAGTTCTGCCCCTCTGACAGTGCAGCGCTCCCTCAGTTCTGACCCTCCGACAGTGCAGCACTCCCTCAGTACTGCCCCTCCGACAGTGCAGTGCTCTCTCAGTACTGCCACCCCACAATGCCGCGCTCCCCCAGTTCCACCACTCCGACAGTGCGGTGTTCTCTCAGTACTGCCCCTCCGACAGTGCGGCGCTCTCTCAGTACTGCCCCTCCCACAATGTGGTGCTCCCTCAGTACTGACCCTCCGACAGTGCAGCACTCCCGCAGTATTGCCCCTCCGACAGTGCAGCGATACTTCGGCACTGCCCCTCCAACAGTGCAGCGCTCCCTCAGTACTGCCCCTCCGACAGTGCAGGGCTTCCTCAGTACTGTCCCTCCTACAATGCGGCACTCCCTCAGTACTGCCCCCTCGGACAGTGCAGCGCTCCCTCAGTACTGTCCCTCCGACAGTGCAGCGCTCCCTCAATACTGCCCCACCGACAGTGCAGCGCTCCCTCAGTACTGCCCTTCCCACAGTGTAGCACTCCCTCAGTACTGACCCTCTGACAGTGCAGCGCTCCCTCAGTACTGCCCCTCCGACATTGCAGTGCTCCCTCAGTACTGCCCCCCCACTGTGCAGCACTCCCTCAGTACTGCCCCTCCGACAGTGCAGCGCTCCCTCTGTACCGCCCATCCGACAGTGCAGCGGTCCTTCAGTACTGCCCCTCCGACAGTGCAGCGCTCCCTCAGTGCTGCCACTCCAACAGTGCAGCACTCCCTCAGTACTGCCCCTCCGACAATGCGGCATTCTCAGTACTGCCCCTCCGACAGTGCAGCGCTCCCTCAGTACTGCCCCTCCAACAGTGCAGCACTCCCTCAGTGCTATCCCCCCGACAATGCGGAGTTCTCTCAGTACTGCCCCTCCGACAGTGCAGTGCTCCCTCAGTACTGCCCCTCTGACAGTGCGGCGATCCCTCAGTACTGCCCCTCCGACAGTGCAGCACTCCCACAGTACTGCCCCTCCAACAGTGCAGGGCTTCCTCAGTACTGTCCCTCCTACAACGCGGCGGTCCCTCAGTACTGACCCTCTGACAGTGCAGCGCTCCCTCAGTACTGCCCCTCCGACAGTGCAGCGCTCCCTCAGTACTGCCCCTCCGACAGTGCAGCGCTCACTCAATACTGCCCCGCCAATACTGCAGCGCTCCCTCAGTACTGCCCCTCCCACAGTGTAGCGCTCCCTCAGTACTGACCCTCGACAGTGCAGTGCTCCCTCTGTACTGCCCCTCTGACAGTGCAGAGCTCCTTCGGTACTGACCCTCCCACAGTGTGGCACTCCTTCAGTACTGCCCCTCCGACAGTGCAGCGCTCTCTCAGTACTGACCCTCCAACAGTACGGCGTTCCCTGTGTACAGCCCCTCCAACAGTGCAGCACTCCCTCAGTACTGTCCCTCCGACAATGCGGCGTTCTCTCAGTACTGACCCTCCGACAGTGCAGCGCTCCCTCAGTACTACCCCTCCCACAATACGACGCTCCCTCAGTACTGACCCTTCTACAGAGCGGCGCTCCCTCAGTACTGCCCCTCCGACAGTGCAGCCCTCCCTCAGTACTGCCCCTCCGACAGTGCAGCGCTCCCTCAGTACTGCCACTCCGACAGTGCAGCGCTCACTCAGTACTGCCACTCCGACAATGCGGCATTCTCTCAGTACTGACCCTCCGACAGTGCAGTGCTCCATCCGTACTGTCCCTCTGACAGTGCAGCACTCCCTCAATTCTGCCCCTCCGACAGTGCAGCTCTCCCTCAGTTCTGCCCCTCCGACATTGCAGCGGCCCTCCGTACTGCCCCTTCAACAGTGCAGTGCTCCTTCAGTACTGCCCGCTGACAGTGCAGCGCTCCCACAATACTGCCCCTCCGACAGTGCCGCTCTCCCTCAGTACTGCCACTCTGACAGTGTGGCGATCCGTCAGTACTGCCCCTCCGACAGTGTGGCCCATCCCTCAGTACTGCCCCTTCGACAGTGCAGTGCTCTCTCAGTACTGTCCGCTGACAGTGCAGCGCTCCCTCAGTACTGACCTTCCGACAATGCAGCGCTCCCTCAGTACTGACCCTCCAGCATTGCAGCACTCCCTCAGTACTGCCCCTCTTACAGTGCAGCACAAACTCAGTACTGCCCCTCCGACAGTGCAGCGCTCCCTCAGTACTGACCCTCGACAGTGCAGCGCTCCCTCAACACTGCACCTCTGAAAGTGCAGTGCTCCCTCAGTACTGCTCCCCCACATTGCAGCACTCCCTCAGTACTGCCCCTCCAACAGTGCAGCGCTCCCTCTGTGCTGCCCCTCCGACAGTGCAGTGCTCCTTCAGTACTGACCATCCCACAGTGCGGCGCTCCTTCAGTACTGCCGCTCCGACAGTGCAGCACTCCCTCAGTACTGTCCCTCCAACAATGCGGCGTTCTCTCAGTACTGACCCTCCGACAGTGGAGCCCTCCCTCAGTACTGCCCCTCCCACAATACGGCGCTCCCTCAGTACTGCCCCTCCGACAGTTCGACGCTCCCTCAGTACTGACCCTCCCACAGTGCTGCGCTCCCTCAGTACTGTCCCTCCGACAGTGTGGCATTCCCTCAGTAATGCGCCACCGACATTGCAGCGCTCCTTCGGTACTGCCCCTCCGACAGAGCAGCCCTCCCTCAGTACTGCCCCTCCGACAGTGCAGCGCTCCCTCAGTACTGCCCCTCCAACAGTGCAGTGCTCCCTCAGTACTGCCCCTCCGACAGTGCAGCGCTCACTCAGTACTGCCCCTCCGACAATACGACATTCTCTCAGTACTGACCCTGCGACAGTGCGGTGCTCCCTCAGTACAGCCCCTCCAACAGTGCAGCACTCCATCAGTACTGACCCTCCAACAATGCGGCGTTCTCTCAGTACTGCCCCTCCGACAGTACGGCGCACCCTCAGTACTGGCCCTCTGACAGTGCTGTGCTCCCTCCGTACTGTCCCTCCGACAGTGCAGCACTCCCTCAATTCTACTCCTCCGACAGTGCAGCGCTCCCTCAGTTCTGCCCCTCCAACAGTGTAGTGGTCCCTCCGTACTGCCTCTTCGACAGTGCATTGCTCCCTCAGTACTGCCCGCTGACAGTGCAGCGCTCCCTCAGTACTGCCTCTCCGACAGAGTGGCGTTCGCTCAGTACTTCCCTTCCGACAGTGCAGCGGTCCCTCCGTACTGGCCCTTCGAGAGTGCAGTGCTCCGTCAGAACTGCCCGCTGACAGTGCAGTGCTCCTTCAGTACTGCCCCTCTGACAGTGCGGCACTCCCTCAGTACTGCCCCTCCGACAGTGTGGCGATCCCTCAGTACTGCCCCTCCGACAGTGTGGCGATCCCTCAGTACTTACCTTCCGACAATGCAGTGCTCCCTCAGTACTGACCCTCCAGCATTGCAGCACTCCCTCAGTACTGCCCCTCTGACAGTGCAGCACAAACTCAGTACTGCCCGTCCGACAGTGCGGCGCTCCCTCAGTACTGCCCCTCCCACAATGTGGTGCTCCCTCAGTACTGACCCTCCGACAGTGCAGCGCTCCCTCAGTATCAATCCTCCGACAGTGCAGCACTCCCTCAGCACTGCCCCTCCGACAGTGCAGGGCTTCCTCAGTACTGCCCCTCCTAAAATGCGGCGCTCCCTCAGTACTGTCCATCCGACACTGCGGCGCTCTCTCAGTACTGCCCCTCGGACTCTGCTGCGCTCCCTCAGTACTGCACCTCCAACAGTGCAGCCCTCCCTCAGTACTGCCTCTCCGACAGTGCGGCGCTCCCTCAGTACTGGCCCTCCGACAGTGCAGCGCTCCCTCAATACTGCCCCGCCAACAGTGCAGCGCTCCCTCTGTACTGCCCCTCCCAGTGTAGCGCTCCCTCAGTACTGACCCTCCGACAGTGCAGCGCTCCCTCAGTACTGCCCCTCTGACAGTGCAGCGCTCCCTCAATACTGCCCCGCCAACATTGCAGCGCTCCCTCAGTACTGCCCCTACCAGTGTAGCGCTCCCTCAGTACTGACCCTCCGGCAGTGCAGCGCTCCCTCAGTACTGCCCCTCCGACAGTGCAGTGCTCCCTCAGTACTGCCCCTCCAACAGTGCAGCGCTCCCTCTGGACTGCCCATCCGACAGTGCAGCGCTCCTTCAGTACTGACCCTCCTACAGTGCGGCGCTGTTTCAGTACTGCCCCACTGAGAGTGCAGCGCTCCCTCAGTACAGCCCCTTTGACAGTGCAGTGCTCCCTCAGTACTGCCCGATGACAATGCAGCGCTCCCTCACTACTGACCTTCCGACAGTGCAGCGCTCCCTCAGTACTGCCCCTCTGACAGTGCAGCGCTCCCTCAGGGCTGACCCTCCGACAGTGCAGCACACCCTCAGTACTGCCCCTCCGACAGTGCAGCGCTCTCTCAGTACTGCCCACCCACAATGCCGCGCTCCCTCAGTTCTGCCCCTCCGACAGTGCAGCGCTCTCTCAATACTGCCCACCCACAATGCCACGCTCCCTCAGTTCTGCCCCTCCGACAGTGCGGCGTTCTCTCAGTACTGCCCCTCCGACAGTGCGGCGCTCCCTCAGTACTGCCCCTCCCACAATGTGGTGCTCCCTCAGTACTGATCCTCCGACAGTGCAGCACTCCCGCAGTATTGCCCCCCCGACAGTGCAGCGATATTTCCGCACTGCTCCTCCAACAGTGCAGCGCTCCCTCAGTACTGCCCCTCCGACAGTGCAGCGCTCCCTCAGTACTGCCCCTCCAACAGTGCAGCGCTCCCTCAGTTCTGCCCCTCCGAAAGTGCAGGGCTTCCTCAATACTGCCCTGCCGACAGTGCAGCGCTCCCTCAGTACTGCCCCTCCCACAGTTTAGCGCTCCCTCAGTACTGACCCTCTGACATGCAGCGCTCCCTCAGTACTGCCCCTCCGATATTGCAGTGCTCCCACGGTACTGCCCCCCCACAGTGCAGCACTCCCTCAGTACTGCCCCTCCGACAGTGCAGCGCTCCCTCTGTACTGCCCATCCGACAGTGCAGCGCTCCTTCAGTACTGCCCCTCCAACAGTGCAGCGCTCCCTCAGTACTGCCCCTCCAACAGTGCAGCGCTCCCTCAGTACTGCCCCTCCCACAGTTTAGCGCTCCCTCAGTACTGACCCTCTGACATGCAGCGCTCCCTCAGTACTGCCCCTCCGATATTGCAGTGCTCCCACGGTACTGCCCCCCCACAGTGCAGCACTCCCTCAGTACTGCCCCTCCGACAGTACAGCGCTCCCTCTGTACTGCCCATCCGACAGTGCAGCGCTCCTTCAGTACTGCCCCTCCAACAGTGCAGCGCTCCCTCAGTACTGCCCCTCCAACAGTGCAGCACTCCCTCAGTACAGCCCCTCCGACAATGCGGCATTCTCAGTACTGCCCCTCCAACAGTGCAGCGCTCCCGTAGTACTGCCCCTCCAACAATGCGGCATTCTCTCAGTACTGCCCCTCCAACAGTGCAGCGCTCCCTTAGCACTGCCCCTCCAACAATGCGGCATTCTATCAGTACTGACCCTCTGACATGCAGCGCTCCCTCAGTACTGCCCCTCCGATATTGCAGTGCTCCCTTAGTACTGCCCCCCCACAGTGCAGCACTCACTCAGTACTGCCCCTCCGACAGTGCAGTGCTCCCTCTGTACTGCCCATCCGACAGTGCGGCGCTCCCTCAGTACAGCCCCTCCGACAATGTGGCATTCTCAGTTCTGCCCCTCCAACAGTGCAGCGCTCCCTTAGTACTGCCCCTCAGACAATGCGGCATTCTCTCAGTACTGACCCTCCGACAGTGCGGTGTGCCCTCTGTACAGCCCCTCCAACAGTGCAGCACTCCCTCAGTACTGTCCCTCCGACAACGCGGCGTTCTCTTAGTACTGACCCTCTGACAGTGGTGCGCTCCCTCAGTACAGCCCCTCCGACAGTTCAACACTCCCTCAGTACTGCCCCTCCGACAGTGCAGCGCTCCCTCAGTTCTGCCCCTCTGACAGTGCAGTGCTCCCTCAGTACTGCCCTTCCGACAGTGCGGCGATCCCTCAGTACTGCCCCTCCGACAGTTCAGCGCTCCCTCTGTACTGCCGCTGCAACAGTGCAGGGCTTCCTCAGTACTTTCCCTCCTACAATGCGGCGCTCCTTCAGTACTGACCCTCGAAAGTGCAGTGCTCCCTCAACACTGCCCCTCCGACAGTGCAGTGCTCCCTCTGTACTGCCCCTCCCACAATACGATGCTCCCTCAGTACTGCCCCTCCGACAGTGCGACGCTCCCTCAGTACTGACCCTCCCACAGTGCGGCGCTCCCTCAGTACTGTACCTCCGACAGTGCTGCCCTCCCTCAGTACTGCCCCTCTGACAGTGCAGCGCTCCCTCAGTACTGCCCCTCCGACAGTGCAGCGCTCACTCAGTACTGCCTCTCTGACAATGCGGCATTCTCTCAGTACTGACCCTCCGAAAGTGCGGTGCTCCCTCTGTACAGCCCCTCCAACAGTGCGGCGCTCCCTCAGTACTGCCCCTCCGACAATGCGGCATTCTCTCAGTACTGCCCCTCCGACAGTACGGCGCACCCTCAGCACTGACCCTCCGACAGTGCTGTGCTCCCTCCATACTGTCCCTCCAACAGTGCAGCACTCCCTCAATTCTGCTCCTCCGACAGTGCAGCGCGTCCTCAGTTCCGCCCCTGCGACAGTGTAGTGCTCACTCCGTACTGCCCCTTCAACAGTGCAGTGCTCCCTCAGTACTGCCCACTGACAGTGCAGCGCTCCCTCAGTACTGCCCCTCCGACAGTGTGTCTTTCCCTCAGTACTGCCCCTCCGACAGTGCAGCGCTTCCTCAGTACTGCCCCTCCCAGTGTAGCGCTCCCTCAGTACTGCCCCCCCCACATTGCAGCACTCCCTCAGTACTGCCCCTCCAACAGTGCAGCGCTTCCTCAGTACTGCCCCTCCCAGTGTAGCGCTCCCTCAGTACTGCCCCCCCCACATTGCAGCGCTCCCTCAGTACTGCCCCTCCCACAGTGCGGCGCTCCCTCAGTACTGTACCTCCGACAGTGCAGCCCTCCCTCAGTACTGCCCCTCTGACAGTGCAGCGCTCCCTCAGTACTGCCCCTCCGACAGTGCAGCGCTACCTCAGTACTGCCCCTCCGACAGTGTGTCTTTCCCTCAGTACTGCCCCGCCGACAGTGCAGCGCTCCCTCCGTACTGCCCCTCCGACAGTGCAGTGCTCCCTCAGTACTGACCCTTCTACAGTGCGGCGCTCCCTCAGTACTGCCCCTCTGACAGTGCAGCCCTCCCTCAGTACTGCCACTCCGACAGTGCAGCGCTCACTCAGTACTGCCCCTCCGACAATGCGGCATTCTCTCAGTACTGACCCTCCGACAGTGCAGTGCTCCATCCGTACTGTCCCTCTGACAGTGCAGCACTCCCTCAATTCTGCCCCTCCGACAGTGCAGCGCTCCCTCAGTTCTGCCCCTCCGACATTGCAGCGGCCCTCCGTACTGCCCCTTCAACAGTGCAGTGCTCCTTCAGTACTGCCCGCTGACAGTGCAGCGCTCCCACAATACTGCCCCTCCGACAGTGCCGCTCTCCCTCAGTACTGCCACTCTGACAGTGTGGCGATCCCTCAGTACTGCCCCTCCGACAGTGTGGCCCATCCCTCAGTACTGCCCCTTCGACAGTGCAGTGCTCTCTCAGTACTGTCCGCTGACAGTGCAGCGCTCCCTCAGTACTGACCTTCCGACAATGCAGCGCTCCCTCAGTACTGACCCTCCAGCATTGCAGCACTCCCTCAGTACTGCCCCTCTTACAGTGCAGCACAAACTCAGTACTGCCCCTCCGACAGTGCAGCGCTCCCTCAGTACTGACCCTCGACAGTGCAGCGCTCCCTCAACACTGCACCTCTGAAAGTGCAGTGCTCCCTCAGTACTGCTCCCCCACATTGCAGCACTCCCTCAGTACTGCCCCTCCGACAGTGCAGCGCTCCCTCTGTGCTGCCCCTCCGACAGTGCAGTGCTCCTTCAGTACTGACCATCCCACAGTGCGGCGCTCCTTCAGTACTGCCGCTCCGACAGTGCAGACACTCCCTCAGTACTGTCCCTCCCACAATACGGCACTCCCTCAGTACTGCCCCTCCGACAGTTCGACGCTCCCTCAGTACTGACCCTCCCACAGTGCTGCGCTCCCTCAGTGCTGTCCCTCCGACAGTGTGGCATTCCCTCAGTAATGCGCCACCGACATTGCGGCGCTCCTTCGGTACTGCCCCTCCGACAGAGCAGCCCTCCCTCAGTACTGCCCCTCCGACAGTGCAGCGCTCCCTCAGTACTGCCCCTCCAACAGTGCAGTGCTCCCTCAGTACTGCCTCTCCGACAGTGCAGCGCTCACTCAGTACTGCCCCTCCGACAATACGACATTCTCTCAGTACTGACCCTGCGACAGTGCGGTGCTCCCTCAGTACAGCCCCTCCAACAGTGCAGCACTCCATCAGTACTGACCCTCCAACAATGCGGCGTTCTCTCAGTACTGCCCCTCCGACAGTATGGCGCACCCTCAGTACTGGCCCTCCGACAGTGCTGTGCTCCCTCCGTACTGTCCCTCCGACAGTGCAGCACTCCCTCAATTCTACTCCTCCGACAGTGCAGCGCTCCCTCAGTTCTGCCCCTCCGACAGAGTGGCGTTCGCTCAGTACTTCCCCTCCGACAGTGCAGCGGTCCCTCCGTACTGGCCCTTCGAGAGTGCAGTGCTCCGTCAGAACTGCCCGCTGACAGTGCAGTGCTCCTTCAGTACTGCCCCTCTGACAGTGCGGCACTCCCTCAGTACTGCCCCTCCGACAGTGTGGCGATCCCTCAGTACTGCCCCTCCGACAGTGTGGCGATCCCTCAGTACTTACCTTCCGACAATGCAGTGCTCCCTCAGTACTGACCCTCCAGCATTGCAGCACTCCCTCAGTACTGCCCCTCTGACAGTGCAGCACAAACTCAGTACTGCCCGTCCGACAGTGCGGCGCTCCCTCAGTACTGCCCCTCCCACAATGTGGTGCTCCCTCAGTACTGACCCTCCGACAGTGCAGCGCTCCCTCAGTATCAATCCTCCGACAGTGCAGCACTCCCTCAGCACTGCCCCTCCGACAGTGCAGGGCTTCCTCAGTACTGCCCCTCCTAAAATGCGGCGCTCCCTCAGTACTGTCCATCCGACACTGCGGCGCTCTCTCAGTACTGCCCCTCGGACTCTGCTGCGCTCCCTCAGTACTGCACCTCCAACAGTGCAGCCCTCCCTCAGTACTGCCTCTCCGACAGTGCGGCGCTCCCTCAGTACTGGCCCTCCGACAGTGCAGCGCTCCCTCAATACTGCCCCGCCAACAGTGCAGCGCTCCCTCTGTACTGCCCCTCCCAGTGTAGCGCTCCCTCAGTACTGACCCTCCGACAGTGCAGCGCTCCCTCAGTACTGCCCCTCTGACAGTGCAGCGCTCCCTCAATACTGCCCCGCCAACATTGCAGCGCTCCCTCAGTACTGCCCCTACCAGTGTAGCGCTCCCTCAGTACTGACCCTCCGGCAGTGCAGCGCTCCCTCAGTACTGCCCCTCCGACAGTGCAGTGCTCCCTCAGTACTGCCCCTCCAACAGTGCAGCGCTCCCTCTGGACTGCCCATCCGACAGTGCAGCGCTCCTTCAGTACTGACCCTCCTACAGTGCGGCGCTGTTTCAGTACTGCCCCACTGAGAGTGCAGCGCTCCCTCAGTACAGCCCCTTTGACAGTGCAGTGCTCCCTCAGTACTGCCCGATGACAATGCAGCACTCCCTCACTACTGACCTTCTGACAGTGCAGCGCTCCCTCAGGACTGACCCTCCGACAGTGCAGCACTCCCTCAGTACTGCCCCTCCGACAGTGCAGCGCTCTCTCAGTACTGCCCACCCACAATGCCGCGCTCCCTCAGTTCTGCCCCTCCGACAGTGCAGCGCTCTCTCAATACTGCCCACCCACAATGCCACGCTCCCTCAGTTCTGCCCCTCCGACAGTGCGGCGTTCTCTCAGTACTGCCCCTCCGACAGTGCGGCGCTCCCTCAGTACTGCCCCTCCCACAATGTGGTGCTCCCTCAGTACTGATCCTCCGACAGTGCAGCACTCCCGCAGTATTGCCCCTCCGAAAGTGCAGCGATATTTCCGCACTGCTCCTCCAACAGTGCAGCGCTCCCTCAGTACTGCCCCTCCGACAGTGCAGCGCTCCCTCAGTACGGCCCCTCCAACAGTGCAGCGCTCCCTCAGTACTGCCCCTCCGAAAGTGCAGGGCTTCCTCAATACTGCCCTGCCGACAGTGCAGCGCTCCCTCAGTACTGCCCCTCCCACAGTTTAGCGCTCCCTCAGTACTGACCCTCTGACATGCAGTGCTCCCTCAGTACTGCCCCTCCGATATTGCAGTGCTCCCTTAGTTCTGCCCCCCCACAGTGCAGCACTCACTCAGTACTGCCCCTCCGACAGTGCAGCGCTCCCTCTGTACTGCCCATCCGACAGTGCGGCGCTCCCTCAGTACAGCCCCTCCGACAATGTGGCATTCTCAGTTCTGCCCCTCCAACAGTGCAGCGCTCCCTTAGTACTGCCCCTCAGACAATGCGGCATTCTCTCAGTACTGACCCTCCGACAGTGCGGTGTGCCCTCTGTACAGCCCCTCCAACAGTGCAGCACTCCCTCAGTACTGTCCCTCCGACAATGCGGCGTTCTCTTAGTACTGACCCTCTGACAGTGGTGCGCTCCCTCAGTACAGCCCCTCCGACAGTTCAACATTCCCTCAGTACTGCCCCTCCAACAGTGCAGCGCTCCCTCAGTTCTGCCCCTCCGACAGTGCAGTGCTCCCTCAGTACTGCCCTTCCGACAGTGCGGCGATCCCTCAGTACTGCCCCTCCGACAGTTCAGCGCTCCCTCTGTACTGCCGCTCCAACAGTGCAGGGCTTCCTCAGTACTTTCCCTCCTACAATGCGGCGCTCCTTCAGTACTGACCCTCGAAAGTGCAGTGCTCCCTCAACACTGCCCCTCCGACAGTGCAGTGCTCCCTCTGTACTGCCCCTCCCACAATACAATGCTCCCTCAGTACTGCCCCTCCGACAGTGCGACGCTCCCTCAGTACTGACCCTCCCACAGTGCGGCGCTCCCTCAGTACTGTACCTCCGACAGTGCCGCCCTCCCTCAGTACTGCCCCTCTGACAGTGCAGCGCTCCCTCAGTACTGCCCCTCCGACAGTGCAGCGCTCACTCAGTACTGCCTCTCCGACAATGCGGCATTCTCTCAGTACTGACCCTCCGAAAGTGCGGTGCTCCCTCTGTACAGCCCCTCCAACAGTGCGGCGCTCCCTCAGTACTGCCCCTCCGACAATGCGGCGTTCTCTCAGTACTGCCCCTCCGACAGTACGGCGCACCCTCAGCACTGACCCTCCGACAGTGCTGTGCTCCCTCCATACTGTCCCTCCAACAGTGCAGCACTCCCTCAATTCTGCTCCTCCGACAGTGCAGCGCGTCCTCAGTTCCGCCCCTGCGACAGTGTAGCGCTCACTCCGTACTGCCCCTTCAACAGTGCAGTGCTCCCTCAGTACTGCCCGCTGACAGTGCAGCGCTCCCTCAGTACTGCCCCCCCCACATTGCAGCACTCCCTCAGTACTGCCCCTCCAACAGTGCAGCGCTTCCTCAGTACTGCCGCTCCCAGTGTAGCGCTCCCTCAGTACTGCACCCCCCCACATTGCAGCGCTCCCTCAGTACTGCCCCTCCCACAGTGCGGTGCTCCCTCAGTACTGTACCTCCGACAGTGCAGCCCTCCCTCAGTACTGCCCCTCCGACAGTGCAGCGCTACCTCAGTACTGCCCCTCCGACAGTGTGTCTTTCCCTCAGTACTGCCCCTCCGACAGTGCAGCGCTCCCTCCGTACTGCCCCTCCGACAGTGCAGTGCTCCCTCAGTACTGCCCCTCCAACAGTGCTGCGCTCCCTCTGGACTGCCCATCCGACAGTGCAGCGCTCCTTTACTACTGACCCTCCCACAGTGCGGCGCTGTTTCAGTACTGCCTCACCGACAGTGCAGTGCTCCCTCAGTACAGCCCCTCCCAGTGTAGTGCTCCCTCAGTACTGCCCCTCCGAAAAAGCAGCGCTCCCTCAGTTCTGCCTCTCCGACAATGCGGCATTCTCTCAATACTGCCCCTCCGACAGTGCAGCGCTCTCACACTACTGCACCTCCGACAGTGCAGCGCTCCCTCCGTACTGCCCCTTTGACACTGCAGTGCTCCCTCAGTACTGCCCGATGACAATGCAGCGCTCCCTCACTACTGACCTTCCGACATTGCAGCGCTCCCTCAATGCTGACCCTCCAACATTTCAGCGCTCCCTCAGTACTAGCCTTCGGACAGCGCAACACTCAATACTGCCCCTGAGACAGTACAGCATTCCCTCAGTACTGCCCCTCTGACAGTGCAGCGCTCCCTCAGTACTGACCCTCCGACAGTGCAGCACTCCCTCAGTACTGCCGCTCCGACAGTGCACCACTCTCTCAGTACTGCCCCCCAACAATGCCGCGCTCCCTCAGTTCTGCACCTCCGACAGTGCGGCGTTCTCTCAGTACTGCCCCTCCCACAATGTGGTGCTCCCTCAGTACTGACCCTCCGACAGTGCAGCACTCCCGCAATATTGCCCCTCCAACAGTGCAGTGATACCTCCGCACTGCCCCTCCAACAGTGCAACACTCCCTCAGTACTGCCGCTCCGACAGTGCAGCGCTCCCTCAGTACTGCCCCTCCAACAGTGCAGCGCTCCCTCAGTACTGCCCCTCCGACAGTGCAGGCCTTCCTCAATACTGCCCTGCCAACAGTGCAGCACTCCCTCAGTACTGCCCCTCCCACAGTTTAGCGCTCCCTCAGTACTGACCCTCTGACATGCAGCGCTCCCTCAGTACTGCCCCTCCGATATTGCAGTGCTCCCTCAGTACTGCCCCCCACAGTGCAGCACTCCCTCAGTACTGCCCCTCCGACAGTGCAGCGCTCCCTCTGTACTGCCCATCCGACAGTGCAGCGCTCCCTTTGTACTGCCCATCCGACAGAGCAGCGCTCCTTCAGTACTGCCCCTCTGACAGTGCAGCGCTCCCTCAGTACTGCCCCTCCAACAGTGCAGCACTCCCTCAGTACAGCCCCTCCAACAATGCGGCATTCTCAGTCCTGCCCCTCCGACAGTGCAGCGCTCCCTTAGTACTGCCCCTCCGACAATGTGGCATTCTCTCAGTACTGACCCTCCGACAGTGCGGTGTGCCCTCTGTACAGCCCCTCCAACAGTGCAGCACTCCCTCAGTACTGTCCCTCCGACAATGCGGCGTTCTCTCAGTACTGACCCTCCGACAGTGGTGCGCTCCCTCAGTACAGCCTCTCCGACAGTTCAACACTCCCTCAGTTCTGCCCCTCCGACAGTGCAGCGCTCCCTCAGTTCTGCCCCTCCGACAGTGCAGCGCTCCCTCAGTACTGCCCTTCTGACAGTGCGGCGATCCCTCAGTACTGCCCCTCCGACAGTGCAGCGCTCCCTCCGTACTGCCCCTCCAACAGTGCAGGGCTTCCTCAGTACTGTCCCTCCTACAATGCGGCGCTCCCTCAGTACTGCCCCTCCGACAGTGCAGCGCTTCCTCTGTACTGCCCCTCCCACAATACTGCGCTCCCTCAATACTGCCCCTCCGACAGTGCGACGCTCCCTCAGTACTGACCCTCCCACAGTGCGGCGCTCCCTCAGTACTGTACCTCCGACAGTGCAGCCCTCACTCAGTACTGCCCCTCCGACAGTGCAGCGCTCCCTCAGTACTGCCCCTCCGACAGTGCAGCGCTCACTCAGTACTGCCCCTCTGACAATGCGGCATTCTCTCAGTACTGACCCGCCGACAGTGCGGTGCTCCCTCTGTACAGCCCCTCCAACAGTGCGGCGCTCCCTCAGTACTGCCCCTCCGACAATGCGGCTTTCTCTCAGTACTGCCCCTCCGACAGTACGGCGCACCCTCAGCACTGACCCTCCGACAGTGCTGTGCTCCCTCCGTACTGTCCCTCCGATAGTGCAGCACTCCCTCAATTCTGCTCCTCCGACAGTGCAGCGCGTCCTCAGTTCCGCCCCTCCGACAGTGCAGCGGTCACTCCGTACTGCCCCTTCGACAGTGCAGTGCTCCCTCAGTACTGCCCGCTGACAGTGCAGCGCTCCCTCAGTACTGCCCCTCCGACAGTGTGTCTTTCCCTCAGCACTGCCCCTCCGACAGTGCAGCGGTCCCTCCGTACTGCCCCTTCAACAGTGCAGTGCTCCCTCAGAACTGCCCGCTGACAGTGCAGCGCTCCCTCAGTACTGTCCCTCCAACAGTGCGGCGCTCCATCAGTGCTGCCCCTCCGACAGTGTGGCGATCCCTCAGGAGTGCCCCTCCGACAGTGAGCGATCCCTCAGTACTGCCCCTTCGACAGTGCAGTGCTCCCTCAGTACTGCCCGCTGACCATGCAGCGCTCCCTTCGTACTGACCTTCCGACAATGCAGCGCTCTCTCAGTACTGACCCTGCAGCATTGCAGCACTCCCTCAGTACTGCCCCTCTGACAGTGCAGCGCTCCCTCAGTACTGCCCCTCCGACAGTGCAGGGCTTCCTCAGTACTGTCCCTCCTACAATGCGGCGCTCCCTCAGTACTGCCCCCTCTGACAGTGCAGCGCTCCATCAGTATTGTCCTTCCGACAGTGCGGTGCGCCCTCAGTACTGCCACTCCGACACTGCTGCGCTCCCTCAGTACTGCCCCTCCGACAGTGCAACGCTCCCTCAGTACTGACCCTCTGACAGTGCGGTGCTCACTTAGTACTGTCCCACCGACAGTGCAGAATTCCCTCAGTAATACCCCTCCGACAGTGCGGCGCTCCCTCAGTACTGCCCCTCCAAAAGTGCAGCCCTCCCTCAGTACTGCCCCTCCGACAATGCAGCGCTCCCTCAGTACTGCCCCGCCGACAGTGCAGCGCTCCCTCAGTACTGCCCCTCCGACAGTGCGGCGCTCCCTCACTACTGCCTCTCCCACAATGTGGTGCTCCCTCAGTACTGACCCTCCGACAGTGCAGCGCTCCCTCAGTACTGCCTCTCCCACAATGTGGTGCTCCCTCAGTACTGACCCTCCGACAGTGCAGCGCTCCCTCAGTATTGATCCTCTGACAGTGCAGCGCTCCCTCAGCACTGCCCTTTCGACAGTGCAGCGCTCCTTCAGTACTGACCCTCCCACAGTGTGGCGCTGTTTCAGTACTGCCCCTCCAACAGTACAGCGCTCCCTCAGTACTGCCCCTCCAACAGTGCAGCGCTCCCTCAGTACTGCCCCCCCACAGTGCAGCACTCCCTCAGAACTGCCCCTCCGACAGTGCAGCGCTCCCTCAGTACTGCCCCACCAACAATGCGGCATTCTTACTACTGCCCCTCCGACAGTGCAGCACTCCCTTAATACTGCCCCTCTGACAATGCGGCATTCTCTCAGTACTGACCCTCCGACAGTGCGGTGTGCCCTCTGTACAGCCCCTCCAACAATGCGGCGTTCTCTCAGTAGTGACACTCCGACAGTGCGGTGTGCCCTCTGTACAGCCCCTCCAACAATGCGGCGTTCTCTCAGTAGTGACACTCCGACAGTGGTGCGCTCCCTCAGTGCAGCCCCTCTGACAGTGCAACACTCTCTCAGTACTGCCCCTCTGACAGTGCAGCGCTCCCTCCATTCTGCCCCCCCGACAGTGCAGCGCTCCCTCAGTACTGCCCCGCCGAAAGTGCGGCGATCCCTCAGTACTGCCCCTCCGACAGTGCAGCTCCCCTCCATACTGCCCCTCCGAAAGTGCAGGGCTTCATCAGTACTGTCCCTCCTACAATGCGGCGCTCCCTCAGTACTGACACTCGACAGTGCAGCGCTCCCTCAACACTGCCCCTCCGACAGTGCAGCGCTCCCTCTGTACTGCCCCTCCGACAGTGCAGCGCTCCTTCAGTACTGACCCTCCCACAGTGCGGCGCTCCTTCAGTACTGCCCCTCCGACAGTGCAGCGCTCTCTCAGTACTGCCCCTCGGACAGTGTAGCGCTCTCTCAGTACTGCCCCTCCGAAAATGTGGCAATCTCTCAGTACTGACCCTCCGATAGTGCGGCGCTCCCTGTGGACAGCCCCTCCAACAGTGCAGCACTCCCTCAGTACTCTCCCTCTGACAATGCGGCGTTCTCTCAGTACTGACCCTCCGACAGTGCAGCCCTCCCTCAGCACTGCCCTTCCCACAATGCAACGTTCCCTCTGTACTGCTCCTCCCACAATGCGGCACTCTCTCAGTATTGCCCCTCCGACAGTGCAGCGATACTTCCGTACTGCCCCTTGATGCACTATCAACAACACCAAAGACTACGAGTTGAACTTATACGAAGTAGGCTTTTATTGACTAAGAACTGAAGCATGCCTCTGCTAGTGGATCCATCCTAAGAGCTCCCGGGGGAAGGGTGGTGAGTCACCTTTATACCCAGGCTTAGGGGTAGAGCCAGGGGCGGAGACATGCCCGGACCTGTACAGAGTTAACAGTGGTTTACCACACAGACATGTACAGAGTTAGCAGTGGTTTACCACATTCACCCCTCGTTTAAAAAAAGAGTCCGGCGGGGTGAAGTGTTTCAAAAGTTCATATACGAAAGTCTCTCCGGGGGTCTTGTCTGCCGTAATGATCTTCGTGGTGCCGGTTGCGGCGGTTCTTTGCCCGCGGCCGCTTCTCGCGTGGGACGGAGCACTGGCGTGTCGTCCTCTCGGGGTAGGGATGGCACCGGCATGTCGTCAGTTCGTGGTAGACACCCCGGTGGTGCGTCGTGGGTAGTGGTGGTGGGTGGAGGTAGTGGATGGTGATCGATGGTGTTTCGGGTGGTACCTGAGGGTGCGAGGTCTCGAATTGAGACTGTGTCCTCCCGCCCATCAGGATATGGCACGTAGGCATATTGTGGGTTGGCGTGGAGGAGGTGAACCTTTTCGACCAGGGGGTCCATCTTATGGCTCCTCACGTGTTTCCTGAGCAGGACGGGTCCCGGAGACGTCAGCCATGGTGGTAGTGATGTCCCCGAGGTGGATTTCCTGGGGAAGACGAACATCTTCTCGTGAGGGGTGGCGTTTGTGGCAGTACAGAGCAGTGATTGTATGGATTGGAGCGCATCGGGGAGGACATCTTGCCAGCGGGAGATTGGGAGGCCCTGGGATTTTAGGGCGAGAATGCCGGTCTTCCACACCGTTGCGTTCTCCCTCTTTACCTGTCCGTTACCCCGGGGGTTGTAGCTGGTAGTCCTGCTCGTGGCTATGCCCTTCTCGAGCAGGTACTGGCGCAGCTCGTCGCTCATGAACGATGAGCCCCTGTCGCTGTGGATGTAATTGGGGAAGCCAAATATGGCGAACAGGTCATTGAGGCACCTGATGACTGTGGCGCTGGTCATGTCCGGGCAGGGGATGGCGAAGGGGAAACGGGAGTACTCGTCAATAATATTGAGGAAGTACGTGTTGCGGTCAGAGGAGGGAAGGGGCCCCTTGAAATCGGCGCTGAGACGTTCGAAGGGGTGGGTGGCTTTAATCAGGTGTGCCCTGTCTGGCCTATAAAAATGCGGTTTGCATTCGGCGCAGACCTGGCAGTTCCTGGTCATGGTCCTGACCTCCTCGATGGAGTAAGGCAGGTTGCGAGCTTTAATAAAATGGAAGAACCTGGTGACCCCCGGGTGGCAGAGATCATTGTGGAGGGTCCGTAGCCTATCGACTTGTGCATTGGCACATGTCCCACGGGATAGGGCATCTGGGGGCTCATTAAGTTTCCCGAGCCGGTATAAGATATCGTAGTTGTAGGTGGATAACTCGATCCTCCACCGCAATATCTTATCATTTTTGATTTTCCCCCTTTGTCTGTTGTTAAACATAAATGCTACTGACCGTTGGTCAGTGAGCAGGGTGAAACGTTTACCGGCCAGGTAATGCCTCCAGTGCCGTACAGCCTCCCCTATCGCCCGGGCCTCCTTCTCGACTGAGGAGTGTCGAATTTTGGGGCCCTGGAGGGTCCGTGAAAAGAAGGCCACGGGTCTCCCCACCTGGTTAAGGGTTGCGGCTAGGGCGAAGTCGGATGCATCACTCTCCACTTGGAAAGGAATGGACTCATCCACTGCGTGCATTGTGGCCTTCGCAATGTCCTCTTTTATGAGGGTGAAGGCCGCACGGGCCTCTGCCGTCAGGGGGAAGGAGGTTGACTTGATGAGGGGCCGGGCTTTGTCCGCATAGTTGGGCACCCACTGGGCGTAGTAAGAGAAGAACCCTAGGCATCTCTTCAGGGCTTTTAGGCAGTGGGGGAGGGGTAGTTCCAGGAGGGGGCGCATTCGGTCGGGGTCGGGGCCGATGACTCTGTTTTCCACCACGCAGCCAAGAATAGCGAGGCACGTGGTGCGGAACATACATTTTTCTCTGTTGTATGTCAGATTCAGCCATTGAGCCGTACGGAGGAATTTTTCTAGGTTGGCGTCGTGGTCATGCCGGTCATGGCCGCAGATGGTGACGTTGTCTAGATAGGGGAAGGTGGCCTGCAGCGCGTTCTGGTCAACCATTCGGTCCATCTCCCTTTGGAAGACCGAGGCCCCGTTGGTGACGCCGAAGGGGACTCGGAGGAAGTGGTAGAGGCGACCATCAGCCTCGAAGGCTGTGTACTGGCGGTCCTCAGGCCTGATGGGGAGCTGGTGGTATGCCGACTTCAGATCAATCGTCGAGAATACCCGGTATTGTGCTATCTGGTTGACCATGTCAGATATGCGGGGAAGTGGGTATGCGTCTAATTGCGTGTATCGATTGATCGTCTGGCTGTATTCAATAACCAGGCGCTGTTTTTCGCCGGTCTTCACTACCACCACTTGGGCTCGCCATGGGCTGGTGCTGCCCTCGATAATCCCTTCCCTCAGGAGTCTTTGTACTTCTGATTTAATAAAGCTCCTATCCCCGGCACTGTACCGCCTGCTTTTAGTAGCAATTGGCTTGCAGTCTTTGGCGAGGTTAGTGAACAACGGGGGGGGTTTGACCTTCAGGGTGGACAGGCTGCATACTTTGCGCGGCGCCATGTTTAAATTCTGCCGGCTGCAGACTGTAAGTGGGGGCAGGGGCCCGCCATATGCCATCGTGACGCTCTCCAGATGGCACTGGAAGTCTAATCCTAGCAGTACGGGAGCGCAGAGCTGTGGCAGTACGAGGAATTTAAAATCTCTGTACTCCACGCCGTTCACTGTCAGAGTCGCTACACAGTAGCCGCCGACGTCCGCCGTATGGGACTTTGAGGCCATAAAGACCTGGTGGCGTGTGGGCATAACCGATAGGGAGTAGCGTCGCACCGTGTCGGGGTGGATGAAGCTCTCCGTGCTTCCGCAGTCGAAAAGGCAATTTGTGGCATGGCCATTTACCTTTACGTTCATCATGGACCTGGCTAGTTGATGGGGCCTAGATTGGTCCAGGGTGATGGAGGCCATCGTCGAGGTTGGTGGGTCGCTGTAGTATTCGCCCGCGCCGGGGGCCTGGTCCCGAAATGGTGTCCAAGATGGCGGCTCCCCCGCGGCTGATGGTTCCCAAAATGGCGGCCCGCACGGCTCACACGTGGTTGGTGGGGTCCAAAATGGCGGTCTGCACGGTTCACACGTGGCGCTGCTGGAATTGGGGGTCGATTTTGCCCTGCACACTCTCGCGTAGTGGCCTTTCTTGCCGCATTTGGAGCAGGTCGTGTCCTTTGCTGGGCATTGCTGTCTGGGGTGCTTGGCCTGGCCGCAGAAGTAGCATTTCTGGCCTCTGGTCATTGCAGCTGTAGTTGGGCTGCTGGCGGCTTGTGGCCTTACCGGGTCCCAAGATGGCTGCTCCCATGACATCCACGTGGCCATCCGGTCAGGGGGGTAGGCGTCCATGTTCTGGAGGGCCACGTCTAACGAGTTAGCGAGGGCCACCGTCTTCTGCAGGTCGAGCCCCCTCTGTTCCAGCAGCCTCTGCCGAGTATAGTTGGACCTGATGCCGGCTACGTAGGCATCTCGGATCAGGTCTTCCGTGCATTCCTTGGCCGTCACCGCTTTACAATTACAGGCCAAGCCGAGGACTCTCAGTGCCAGTAAATATTCGGCGCCCGATTCCCCGGGGCGCTGTTTTCGGGTAGCCAGGAGGTGTCTGGCGTAGACCTCGTTAACAGGCCTCACGTATTGTTCCTTTAGCGTCGCGATGGCGGCCGCGTAAGTTGTGGCGTCTCGGATGATCGAGTAGACTCGGTGGCTCACCCGTGAGTTCAAGACAAGCCGTTTCGCGTCATCTGTAGTGACGGAAGTGCTGGAGGCCTCCAGGAAGGCTTCGAAACAGCTCAGC
Source organism: Somniosus microcephalus (assembly GCF_052327205.1). NCBI lineage: Eukaryota > Metazoa > Chordata > Chondrichthyes > Squaliformes > Somniosidae > Somniosus > Somniosus microcephalus. The sequence goes on along the minus strand of NW_028225636.1, from coordinate 60,930 downwards.
CAGTGTTCAAAGTTATTGGCTGCATCTGCTGCTTGAGGATCCAGGTCTAAACGTTCCGGCTTCAAGATTTGCTGCATGTCGAAAATTTAGTCAATAAAATTGATGCACTATCAACAACACCAAAGACTACGAGTTGAACTTATACAAAGTAGGCTTTTATTGACTAAGAACTGGAGCATGCCTCTGCTAGTGAATCCATCCTAAGAGCTCCCGGGGGAAGGGTGGTGAGTCACCTTTATACCCGGGCTTAGGGGTGGAGCCAGGGGCGGAGACATGCCCGGACCTGAACAGAGTTAACAGTAAAAAGTCACACAACACCAGGTTATAGTCCAACAGCTTTATTTGAAATCACAAGCTTTCGGAGCGCTGCTCCTTCTTCAGGTGAAGTGGAGAAATGCATAAAGACACAGCTTATATAGTCAGAGAATCATGTCAGATGTTTACAGTTAACAGTGGTTTACCACACAGACATGTACAGAGTTAGCAGTGGTTTACCACACACCTCCAACAGTACAGCGCTCCCTCAGTACTGCCCATCCAACAGTGCAGGGCTTCTTCAGTACTGCCCCTCCTACAATGCGGCGCTCCCTCAGTACTGCCCCCTCTGACAGTGCAGCACTCCCTCAGTACTGTCCTTCCGACAGTGCGGCGCTCCCTCAGTACTGCCTCTCCGCCACTGCTGCGCTCCCTCAGTACTGCCACTCCGAAAGTGCGATGCTCCCTCAGTACTGACAATCTGACAGTGCGGCGCTCCCTCAGTACTGTCCCTCCAACAGTGCGGCATTCCCTCAGTAATACCCCTCCGACAGTGCGATGCTCCCTCAGTACTGCCCCTCCAACAGTGCAGCCCTCCCTCAGTACTGCCCCTCCGAAAGTGCGGCGCTCCCTCAGTACTGTTCCTCCGACAGTGCTGCAATCCCTCAGTAATGCCCATCCAACAGTGCAGCGCTCCCTCAGTACAGCCCCTCCAACAGTGCAGCGATCTATCAGTACTGTGTCTCAGACGGAACAGCGCTCCCATCAGTACTGACCCTCCGAAAGTGCAGCGCTCCCTCAGTACTGTCCCTCCGACAGTACAGCGCTCCCTCAATACTGCCCCGCCGACAGTGCAGCGCTCCCTCAGTACTGCCCCTCCCAGTGTAGCGCTCCCTCAGTACTGACCGTCCGACAGTGCAGCGCTCCCTCAGTACTGCCCCTCTGACAGTGCAGTGCTCCCTCAGTACTGCCCCTCCAACAGTGCAGCGCTACCTCTGGACTGCCCATTCGACAGTGCAGCGCTCCTTCAGTACTGACCTCCCACAGTGCGGCGCTGTTTCAGTACTGCCCCTCCGACAGTGAAGCGCTCCCTCAGTACTGCCTCTCCCAGTGTAGCGCTCCCTCAGTACTGACCCTCCGACAGTGCAGCGCTCCCTCAGTACTGCCCCTCGACAGTGCAGTGCTCCCTCAGTACTGCCCCTCCAACAGTGCAGTGCTCCCTCTGGACTGCCCATTCGACAGTGCAGCGCTCCTTCAGTACTGACCCTCCCACAGTGTGGCGCTGTTTCAGTACTGCCCCTCCAACAGTACAGCGCTCCCTCAGTACTGCCCCTCCAACAGTGCAGCGCTCCCTCAGTACTGCCCCTCCGACAATGCAGCCTTCTCTCAGTACTGCCCCTCCGACAGTGCAGCGCTCCCTCCGTACTGCCCATTTGACAATGCAGCGCTCCCTCAGGACTGACCTTCCGAAAGTGCAGCGCTCCCTCAGTACTGCCCCTCCGACAGTGCAGTGCTCTCTCAGTACTGCCCCGCCACAATGCCGCGCTCCCTCAGTTCTGCCCCTCCGACAGTGCGGCGTTCTCTCAGTACTGCCCCTCCGACAGTGCGGCGCTCCCTCAGTACTGAACCTCCGACAGTGCAGCGCTCCCTCAGGACTGACCCTCCGACAGTGCAGCACTCCCTCAGTACAGCCCCTCCGACAGTGCAGCGCTCTCTCAGTACTGCCCCGCCACAATGCCGCGCTCCCTCAGTTCTGGCCCCCCGGCAGTGCGGCGTTCTCTCAGTACTACCCCTCCGACAGTGCGGCGCTCCCTCAGTACTGACCCTCCGACAGTGCGGCGCTCCCTCAGTACTGAACCTCCGACAGTGCAGCGCTCCCTCAGTACTGGCCCTCCCACAGTGTAGCGCTCCCTCAGTACTGACCCTCTGACATGCAGCGCTCCCTCAGTACTGCCCCTCCGACAGTGCAGCGCTCTCTCAGTACTGCCCCGCCACAATGCCGCGCTCCCTCAGTTCTGCCCCTCCGACAGTGCGACGTTCTCTCAGTACTTGCCCTCCGACAGTGCGGCGCTCCCTCAGTACTGAACCTCCGACAGTGCAGTGCTCCCTCTGTACTGCCCCTCCCACATTGTAGCGCTCCCTCAGTACTGACCCTCTGAAATTGCAGTGCTCCCTCAGTACTGCCCCTCCACAGTGCAGCACTCCCTCAGTACTGCCCCTCTGACAGTGCAGCGCTCCCTCAGTACTGCCCCTCCAACAGTGCAGCACTCCCTCAGTACTGCCCCTCCGACAATGCGGCATTCTCAGTACAGCCCCTCCGACAGTGCAGCGCTCCCTTAGTACTGCCCCTCCGACAATGCGGCATTATCTCAGTACTGACCCTCCGACAGTGTGGTGTGCCCTCTGTACAGCCCCTCCAACAGTGCCGCACTCCCTCAGTACTGTCGCTCCGACAATGCGGCGTTCTCTCAGTAGTGACACTCCGACAGTGGTGCGCTCCCTCAGCACAGCCCCTCCGATAGTGCAACACTCCCTCAGTACTGCCCCTCCAACAGTACAGCGCTCCCTCAGTACTGCCCCTCCAACAGTGCAGCGCTCCCTCAGTACTGCCCCTCCGACAATGCAGCCTTCTCTCAGTACTGCCCCTCCGACAGTGCAGCGCTCCCTCCGTACTGCCCATTTGACAATGCAGCGCTCCCTCAGGACTGACCTTCCGAAAGTGCAGCGCTCCCTCAGTACTGCCCCTCCGACAGTGCAGTGCTCTCTCAGTACTGCCCCGCCACAATGCCGCGCTCCCTCAGTTCTGCCCCTCCGACAGTGCGGCGTTCTCTCAGTACTGCCCCTCCGACAGTGCGGCGCTCCCTCAGTACTGAACCTCCGACAGTGCAGCGCTCCCTCAGGACTGACCCTCCGACAGTGCAGCACTCCCTCAGTACAGCCCCTCCGACAGTGCAGCGCTCTCTCAGTACTGCCCCGCCACAATGCCGCGCTCCCTCAGTTCTGGCCCCCCGGCAGTGCGGCGTTCTCTCAGTACTACCCCTCCGACAGTGCGGCGCTCCCTCAGTACTGACCCTCCGACAGTGCGGCGCTCCCTCAGTACTGAACCTCCGACAGTGCAGCGCTCCCTCAGTACTGGCCCTCCCACAGTGTAGCGCTCCCTCAGTACTGACCCTCTGACATGCAGCGCTCCCTCAGTACTGCCCCTCCGACAGTGCAGCGCTCTCTCAGTACTGCCCCGCCACAATGCCGCGCTCCCTCAGTTCTGCCCCTCCGACAGTGCGACGTTCTCTCAGTACTTGCCCTCCGACAGTGCGGCGCTCCCTCAGTACTGAACCTCCGACAGTGCAGTGCTCCCTCTGTACTGCCCCTCCCACATTGTAGCGCTCCCTCAGTACTGACCCTCTGACATGCAGCGCTCCCTCAGTACTGCCCCTCCGAAATTGCAGTCCTCCCTCAGTACTGCCCCTCCACAGTGCAGCACTCCCTCAGTACTGCCCCTCTGACAGTGCAGCGCTCCCTCAGTACTGCCCCTCCAACAGTGCAGCAGTCCCTCAGTACTGCCCCTCCGACAATGCGGCATTCTCAGTACAGCCCCTCCGACAGTGCAGCACTCCCTCAGTACTGCCCCTCCGACAATGCGGCATTCTCAGTACAGCCCCTCCGACAGTGCAGCGCTCCCTTAGTACTGCCCCTCCGACAATGCGGCATTCTCTCAGTACTGACCCTCCGACAGTGTGGTGTGCCCTCTGTACAGCCCCTCCAACAGTGCCGCACTCCCTCAGTACTGTCGCTCCGACAATGCGGCGTTCTCTCAGTAGTGACACTCCGACAGTGGTGCGCTCCCTCAGCACAGCCCCTCCGATAGTGCAACACTCCCTCAGTACTGCACCTCCAACAGTACAGCGCTCCCTCAGTACTGCCCCTCCAACAGTGCAGCGCTCCCTCAGTACTGCCCCTCCGACAATGCAGCCTTCTCTCAGTACTGCCCCTCCGACAGTGCAGCGCTCCCTCCGTACTGCCCATTTGACAATGCAGCGCTCCCTCAGGACTGACCTTCCGAAAGTGCAGCGCTCCCTCAGTACTGCCCCTCCGACAGTGCAGTGCTCTCTCAGTACTGCCCCGCCACAATGCCGCGCTCCCTCAGTTCTGCCCCTCCGACAGTGCGGCGTTCTCTCAGTACTGCCCCTCCGACAGTGCGGCGCTCCCTCAGTACTGAACCTCCGACAGTGCAGCGCTCCCTCAGGACTGACCCTCCGACAGTGCAGCACTCCCTCAGTACAGCCCCTCCGACAGTGCAGCGCTCTCTCAGTACTGCCCCGCCACAATGCCGCGCTCCCTCAGTTCTGGCCCCCCGGCAGTGCGGCGTTCTCTCAGTACTACCCCTCCGACAGTGCGGCGCTCCCTCAGTACTGACCCTCCGACAGTGCGGCGCTCCCTCAGTACTGAACCTCCGACAGTGCAGCGCTCCCTCAGTACTGGCCCTCCCACAGTGTAGCGCTCCCTCAGTACTGACCCTCTGACATGCAGCGCTCCCTCAGTACTGCCCCTCCGACAGTGCAGCGCTCTCTCAGTACTGCCCCGCCACAATGCCGCGCTCCCTCAGTTCTGCCCCTCCGACAGTGCGACGTTCTCTCAGTACTTGCCCTCCGACAGTGCGGCGCTCCCTCAGTACTGAACCTCCGACAGTGCAGTGCTCCCTCTGTACTGCCCCTCCCACATTGTAGCGCTCCCTCAGTACTGACCCTCTGACATGCAGCGCTCCCTCAGTACTGCCCCTCCGAAATTGCAGTCCTCCCTCAGTACTGCCCCTCCACAGTGCAGCACTCCCTCAGTACTGCCCCTCTGACAGTGCAGCGCTCCCTCAGTACTGCCCCTCCAACAGTGCAGCAGTCCCTCAGTACTGCCCCTCCGACAATGCGGCATTCTCAGTACAGCCCCTCCGACAGTGCAGCACTCCCTCAGTACTGCCCCTCCGACAATGCGGCATTCTCAGTACATTCCCTCCGACAGTGCAGCGCTCCCTTAGTACTGCCCCTCCGACAATGCGGCATTCTCTCAGTACTGACCCTCCGACAGTGTGGTGTGCCCTCTGTACAGCCCCTCCAACAGTGCCGCACTCCCTCAGTACTGTCGCTCCGACAATGCGGCGTTCTCTCAGTAGTGACACTCCGACAGTGGTGCGCTCCCTCAGCACAGACCCTCCGATAGTGCAACACTCCCTCAGTACTGCCCCTCCGACAGTGCAGGGCTTCCTCAGTACTGTCCCTCCTACAATGCAGCCCTCCCTCTGTACTGCCCCTCCAACAGTGCAGCACTCCCTCAGTACTGCCCCTCCGACAATGCGGCATTCTCAGTACAGCCCCTCCGACAGTGCAGCGCTCCCTTAGTACTGCCCCTCCGACAATGCGGCATTCTCTCAGTACTTACACTCCGACAGTGCGGCGCTCCCTCAGTACTGAACCTCCGACAGTGCAGTGCTCCCTCTGTACTGCCCCTCCCACATTGTAGCGCTCCCTCAGTACTGTCCCTCCGACAGTGCGGTGTTCTCTCAGTACTGCCCCTCCGACAGTGCGGTGCTCCCTCAGTACTGCCCTTCCCACAATGTGGTGCTCCCTCATTACTGACCCTCTGACAGTGCAGCACTCCCGCAGTATTGCCCCTCCGACAGTGCAGCGCTCCCTCAGTACTGCCCCTCTGACAGTGCAGCGCAAACTCAGTAATGCTCCTCCGACAGTGCGGCGCTCCCTCAGTACTGCCCCTCCCACAATGTGGTGCTCCCTCAGTACTGACCCTCTGACAGTGCAGCGCTCCCTCTGGACTGCCCATCTGACAGTGCAGCGCTCCCTCAGTACTGACACTCCCACAGTGTGGCGCTGTTTCAGTTCTGCCCCTCCGACAGTGCAGCACTCCCTCAGTACTGCCCCTCCAACAGTGCAGCGCTCCCTCAGTACTGCCGTTCTGACAATGCAGCGCTCCCTCAGTACTGCCCCTCCGACAGTGCGGCGCTCCCTCAGTACTGACCCCCCGACAGTGCGGCGCTCCCTCAGTACTGACACTCCGACAATGCAGCGCTCCCTCAGTACTGCCCCTCCGACAATGCAGCGCTCCCACACTACTGCCCCTCCGACAGTGCAGCGCTCCCTCCGTACTGATCCTTTGACAGTGCAGTGCTCCCTCAGTACTGCTCGATGACAATGCAGCGCTCCCTCAGTACTGACCCTCCGACATTGCAGCGCTCTCTCAGTACTGCCCCTCCGACAGTACAACACTCCCTCAGTGCTGCCCCTCTGACAGTGCAGCGCTCCCTCAGTACTGGCCCTCCGACAGTGCTGCACTCTCTCAGTACTGCCCCTCCGACAGTGCAGTGCTCTCTCAGTACTGCCCCCCGACAATGCCGCGCTCCCTCAGTTCTGGCCCTCCGACAGTGCGGTGTTCTCTCAGTACTGCCCCTCCGACAGTGCGGCGCTCCCTCAGTACTGCCCTTCCCACAATGTGGTGCTCCCTCATTACTGACCCTCCGACAGTGCAGCACTCCCGCAGTATTGCCCCTCCGACAGTGCAGCGATACTTCCGCACTGCCCATCCAACAGTGCAGCGCTCCCTCAGTACTGCCCCTCCGACAGTGCAGCGCTCCCTCAGTACTGACCCTCTAACATGCAGCGCTCCCTCAGTACTGCCCCTCCGACAATGCGGCATTCTCAGTACAGCCCCTCCGACAGTGCAGCGCTCCCTTAGTACTGCCCCTCCGACAATGCGGCATTCTCTCAGTACTGACCCTCCGACAGTGTGGTGTGCCCTCTGTACAGCCCCTCCAACAGTGCCGCACTCCCTCAGTACTGTCCCTCCGACAATGCGGCGTTCTCTCAGTAGTGACACTCCGACAGTGGTGCGCTCCCTCAGCACAGCCCCTCCGATAGTGCAACACTCCCTCAGTACTGCCCCTCCGACAGTGCAGGGCTTCCTCAGTACTGTCCCTCCTACAATGCAGCCCTCCCTCTGTACTGCCCCTCCAACAGTGCAGCACTCCCTCAGTACTGCCCCTCTGACAATGCGGCATTCTCAGTACAGCCCCTCCGACAGTGCAGCGCTCCCTTAGTACTGCCCCTCCGACAATGCGGCATTCTCTCAGTACTTACACTCCGACAGTGCGGCGCTCCCTCAGTACTGAACCTCCGACAGTGCAGTGCTCCCTCTGTACTGCCCCTCCCACATTGTAGCGCTCCCTCAGTACTGTCCCTCCGACAGTGCAGTGTTCTCTCAGTACTGCCCCTCCGACAGTGCGGTGCTCCCTCAGTACTGCCCTTCCCACAATGTGGTGCTCCCTCATTACTGACCCTCCGACAGTGCAGCACTCCCGCAGTATTGGCCCTCCGACAGTGCAGCGCTCCCTCAGTACTGCCCCTCTGACAGTGCAGCGCAAACTCAGTAATGCCCCTCCGACAGTGCGGCGCTCCCTCAGTACTGCCCCTCCCACAATGTGGTGCTCCCTCAGTACTGACCCTCTGACAGTGCAGCGCTCCCTCTGGACTGCCCATCTGACAGTGCAGCGCTCCCTCAGTACTGTCCCTCCTACAATGTGGCGCTCCCTCAATACTGCCCCACCGACAGTGCAGCGCTCCCTCAGTACTGCCCCTCCCACAGTGTAGCGCACCCTCAGTACTGACCCTCTAACATGCAGCGCTCCCTCAGTACTGCCCCTCCGACAATGCAGCATTCTCAGTACAGCCCCTCCGACAGTGCAGCGCTCCCTTAGTACTGCCCCTCCGACAATGCGGCATTCTCTCAGTACTGACCCTCCGACAGTGTGGTGTGCCCTCTGTACAGCCCCTCCAACAGTGCCGCACTCCCTCAGTACTGTCCCTCCGACAATGCGGCCTTCTCTCAGTAGTGACACTCCGACAGTGGTGCGCTCCCTCAGCACAGCCCCTCCGATAGTGCAACACTCCCTCAGTACTGCCCCTCCGACAGTGCAGGGCTTCCTCAGTACTGTCCCTCCTACAATGCAGCCCTCCCTCTGTACTGCCCCTCCAACAGTGCAGCACTCCCTCAGCACTGCCCCTCCGACAATGCGGCATTCTCAGTACAGCCCCTCCGACAGTGCAGCGCTCCCTTAGTACTGCCCCTCCGACAATGCGGCATTCTCTCAGTACTTACACTCCGACAGTGCGGCGCTCTCTCAGTACTGAACCTCCGACAGTGCATTGCTCCCTCTGTACTGCCCCTCCCACATTGTAGCGCTCCCTCAGTACGGTCCCTCCGACAGTGCAGCACTCCCGCAGTATTGCCCCTCCGACAGTGCAGCGCTCCCTCAGTACTGCCCCTCTGACAGTGCAGCGCAAACTCAGTAATGCCCCTCCGACAGTGCGGCGCTCCCTCAGTACTGCCCCTCCCACAATGTGGTGCTCCCTCAGTACTGACCCTCTGACAGTGCAGCGCTCCCTCTGGACTGCCCATCTGACAGTGCAGCGCTCCCTCAGTACTGACACTCCCACAGTGTGGCGCTGTTTCAGTTCTGCCCCTCCGACAGTGCAGCACTCCCTCAGTACTGCCCCTCCAACAGTGCAGCGCTCCCTCAGTACTGCCGTTCCGACAATGCAGCGCTCCCTCAGTACTGCCCCTCCGACAGTGCGGCGCTCCCTCAGTACTGACCCTCCGACAGTGCGGCGCTCCCTCAGTACTGACACTCCGACAATGCAGCGCTCCCTCAGTACTGCCCCTCCGACAATGCAGCGCTCCCCCACTACTGCCCCTCCGACAGTGCAGCGCTCCCTCTGTACTGATCCTTTGACAGTGCAGTGCTCCCTCAGTACTGCTCGATGACAATGCAGCGCTCCCTCAGTCCTGACCCTCCGACATTGCAGCGCTCTCTCAGTACCGCCCCTCCGACAGTACAACACTCCCTCAGTGCTGCCCCTCTTACAGTGCAGCGCTCCCTCAGTACTGGCCCTCCGACAGTGCAGCACTCCCTCAGTACTGCCCCTCCGACAGTGCAGTGCTCTCTCAGTACTGCCCCCCCACAATGCCGCGCTCCCTCAGTTCTGGCCCTCCGACAGTGCGGTGTTCTCTCAGTACTGCCCCTCCGACAGTGCGGCGCTCCCTCAGTACTGCCCTTCCCACAATGTGGTGCTCCCTCATTACTGACCCTCCGACAGTGCAGCACTCCCGCAGTATTGCCCCTCCGACAGTGCAGCGATACTTCCGCACTGCCCATCCAACAGTGCAGCGCTCCCTTAGTACTGCCCCTCCGACAATGCGGCATTCTCTCAGTACTTACACTCCGACAGTGCGGCGCTCTCTCAGTACTGAACCTCCGACAGTGCATTGCTCCCTCTGTACTGCCCCTCCCACATTGTAGCGCTCCCTCAGTACGGTCCCTCCGACAGTGCGGTGTTCTCTCAGTACTGCCCCTCCGACAGTGCGGTGCTCCCTCAGTACTGCCCTTCCCACAATGTGGTGCTCCCTCATTACTGACCCTCCGACAGTGCAGCACTCCCGCAGTATTGCCCCTCCGACAGTGCAGCGCTCCCTCAGTACTGCCCCTCTGACAGTGCAGCGCAAACTCAGTAATGCCCCTCCGACAGTGCGGCGCTCCCTCAGTACTGCCCCTCCCACAATGTGGTGCTCCCTCAGTACTGAACCTCTGACAGTGCAGCGCTCCCTCTGGACTGCCCATCTGACAGTGCAGCGCTCCCTCAGTACTGACACTCCCACAGTGTGGCGCTGTTTCAGTTCTGCCCCTCCGACAGTGCAGCACTCCCTCAGTACTGCCCCTCCAACAGTGCAGCGCTCCCTCAGTACTGCCGTTCCGACAATGCAGCGCTCCCTCAGTACTGCCCCTCCGACAGTGCGGCGCTCCCTCAGTACTGACCCTCCGACAGTGCGGCGCTCCCTCAGTACTGACACTCCGACAATGCAGCGCTCCCTCAGTACTGCCCCTCCGACAATGCAGCGCTCCCCCACTACTGCCCCTCCGACAGTGCAGCGCTCCCTCTGTACTGATCCTTTGACAGTGCAGTGCTCCCTCAGTACTGCTCGATGACAATGCAGCGCTCCCTCAGTCCTGACCCTCTGACATTGCAGCGCTCTCTCAGTACCGCCCCTCCGACAGTACAACACTCCCTCAGTGCTGCCCCTCTTACAGTGCAGCGCTCCCTCAGTACTGGCCCTCCGACAGTGCAGCACTCCCTCAGTACTGCCCCTCCGACAGTGCAGTGCTCTCTCAGTACTGCCCCCCCACAATGCCGCGCTCCCTCAGTTCTGGCCCTCCGACAGTGCGGTGTTCTCTCAGTACTGCCCCTCCGACAGTGCGGCGCTCCCTCAGTACTGCCCTTCCCACAATGTGGTGCTCCCTCATTACTGACCCTCCGACAGTGCAGCACTCCCGCAGTATTGCCCCTCCGACAGTGCAGCGATACTTCCGCACTGCCCATCCAACAGTGCAGCGCTCCCTTAGTACTGCCCCTCCGACAATGCGGCATTCTCTCAGTACTTACACTCCGACAGTGCGGCGCTCTCTCAGTACTGAACCTCCGACAGTGCATTGCTCCCTCTGTACTGCCCCTCCCACATTGTAGCGCTCCCTCAGTACGGTCCCTCCGACAGTGCGGTGTTCTCTCAGTACTGCCCCTCCGACAGTGCGGTGCTCCCTCAGTACTGCCCTTCCCACAATGTGGTGCTCCCTCATTACTGACCCTCCGACAGTGCAGCACTCCCGCAGTATTGCCCCTCCGACAGTGCAGCGCTCCCTCAGTACTGCCCCTCTGACAGTGCAGCGCAAACTCAGTAATGCCCCTCCGACAGTGCGGCGCTCCCTCAGTACTGCCCCTCCCACAATGTGGTGCTCCCTCAGTACTGACCCTCTGACAGTGCAGCGCTCCCTCTGGACTGCCCATCTGACAGTGCAGCGCTCCCTCAGTACTGACACTCCCACAGTGTGGCGCTGTTTCAGTTCTGCCCCTCCGACAGTGCAGCACTCCCTCAGTACTGCCCCTCCAACAGTGCAGCGCTCCCTCAGTACTGCCGTTCCGACAATGCAGCGCTCCCTCAGTACTGCCCCTCCGACAGTGCGGCGCTCCCTCAGTACTGACCCTCCGACAGTGCGGCGCTCCCTCAGTACTGACACTCCGACAATGCAGCGCTCCCTCAGTACTGCCCCTCCGACAATGCAGCGCTCCCCCACTACTGCCCCTCCGACAGTGCAGCGCTCCCTCTGTACTGATCCTTTGACAGTGCAGTGCTCCCTCAGTACTGCTCGATGACAATGCAGCGCTCCCTCAGTCCTGACCCTCCGACATTGCAGCGCTCTCTCAGTACCGCCCCTCCGACAGTACAACACTCCCTCAGTGCTGCCCCTCTTACAGTGCAGCACTCCCTCAGTACTGGCCCTCCGACAGTGCAGCACTCCCTCAGTACTGCCCCTCCGACAGTGCAGTGCTCTCTCAGTACTGCCCCCCCACAATGCCGCGCTCCCTCAGTTCTGGCCCTCCGACAGTGCGGTGTTCTCTCAGTACTGCCCCTCCGACAGTGCGGCGCTCCCTCAGTACTGCCCTTCCCACAATGTGGTGCTCCCTCATTACTGACCCTCCGACAGTGCAGCACTCCCGCAGTATTGCCCCTCCGACAGTGCAGCGATACTTCCGCACTGCCCATCCAACAGTGCAGCGCTCCCTCAGTACTGCCCCTCCCACAGTGTAGCGCTCCCTCAGTACTGACCCTCTAACATGCAGCGCTCCCTCAGTACAGCCCCCCCACAGTGCAGCACTCCCTCAGAACTGCCCCTCCGACAGTGCAGCGCTCCCTCAGTACTGCCCCACCAACAATGCGGCATTCTTACTACTGCCCCTCCGACAGTGCAGCGCTCCCTTAATACTGCACCTCCGACAATGCGGCATTCTCTCAGTACTGACCCTCCGACAGTGCGGTGTGCCCTCTGTACAGCCCCTCCAACAATGCGGCGTTCTCTCAGTAGTGACACTCCGACAGTGCGGTGTGCCCTCTGTACAGCCCCTCCAACAATGCGGCGTTCTCTCAGTAGTGACACTCCGACAGTGGTGCGCTCCCTCAGTGCAGCCCCTCTGACAGTGCAACACTCTCTCAGTACTGCCCCTCTGACAGTGCAGCGCTCCCTCCGTTCTGCCCCTCCGACAGTGCAGCGCTCCCTCAGTACTGCCCCTCCGAAAGTGCGGCGATCCCTCAGTACTGCCCCTCCGACAGTGCAGCTCCCCTCCATACTGCCCCTCCGAAAGTGCAGGGCTTCATCAGTACTGTCCCTCCTACAATGCGGCGCTCCCTCAGTACTGACACTCGACAGTGCAGCGCTCCCTCAACACTGCCCCTCCGACAGTGCAGCGCTCCCTCTGTACTGCCCCTCCGACAGTGCAGCGCTCCTTCAGTACTGACCCTCCCACAGTGCGGCGCTCCTTCAGTACTGCCCCTCCGACAGTGCAGCGCTCTCTCAGTACTGCCCCTCGGACAGTGTAGCGCTCTCTCAGTACTGCCCCTCCGAAAATGTGGCAATCTCTCAGTACTGACCCTCCGATAGTGCGGCGCTCCCTGTGTACAGCCCCTCCAACAGTGCAGCACTCCCTCAGTACTCTCCCTCCGACAATGCGGCGTTCTCTCAGTACTGACCCTCCGACAGTGCAGCCCTCCCTCAGTACTGCCCCTCCCACAATACGGCGCTCCCTCAGTACTGCCCCTCCGACAATGCGACGCTCCCTCAGTACTGACCCTCCCACAGTGCGGCGCTCCCTCAGTATTGCCCCTCCGACAGTGCGGCATTCCCTCAGTAATGCCCCTCCGACAGTCCAGCGCTCCTTCAGTACTGCCCCTCCGACAGTGCAGCCCTCCCTCAGTACTGCCCCTCCGACAGTGCAGCGCTCCCTCAGTACTGCCCCTCCGACAATGCAGCGCTCCCTCAGTACTGACCCTCCAACAGTGCGGCATTCTCTCAGTACTGCCCCTCCGACAGTGCGGTGCTCCCTCTGTACAGCCCCTCCAACAGTGCAGCACTCCCTCAGTACAGCCCTGTTAAGTCTGTGTCTCCCAGTTATGCTTATTATAAATCACTGGACACAGACCACAAGAATAACTTTTAACAGGTCTTTACTATTCGGAGGTCAGGGCTGAACTGCCCAGCAAATCCCTACACAACGTTTATATACCGGTGTGGTCACCACCGGTATTACAGTATACAGCAGCCAAGAGAAAGTAGTCCATCTCTTAAGGTAGTTCTCTTAAGGTGGAACAGGTTACATACACCACAATCCTCCCTTTTTAGCTTAACAGTTATATCCCCATTTAACATAACATAATAACATATAGATATATATATTTCCAACTTCATGCAAAAGAGTTCAAAGATTCAGTCTCTGAGGAGGCCTCCTGATTCGAGTTGGATGACGCCTTTCAGGGGTCTCTGATTCTCGTTGCTGGGTTGACTCATCTAGTTGGTCTCTTATGGATTGGACATCATCATCAGGTACATTCACTTCTGAGGTAGATGCTTCAGGTTCACTAACTTCTTCCACGGTTGTCTCTGCCGTAACCCTGGGTTCGACCCTTGTTCTCGATTCTACCAGTTGGTCAGCATGACGCCGTATTACATTTTCACCAATATCTATCGTGTACATCAGGGGTCCTTGTCTGGCCCGAATTGTTCCAGATTGCCATTTCTCATTTTTATAGTCCCGGGCTAACACTGGTTGTCCTATTTCGAAACTCCGAGTGGTCTTGTTATTTATATGCTGGAACTGTTTGTTTTCAACTTCCCTCCGCACATTTGGTTTTAACAAGTCCAACCTGGACCGCAACCTCCTGTTATAGAACATCATGGCAGGACTTTGGTTTGTCACTGCATGAGTGGCGTTTCGATATGCCAGTAGGAATTTGTCCACCTTGTGTTGTAGTGGAATCTGATCTTCGCTCATGGCCTTTATTGCTTTTTTGAACGTTTGTACAAATCTCTCGGCCAACCCGTTTGTAGCCGGATGATATGGGGCAGAGGTATAATGTTTCACCCCATTCTTCTTCATGAATTTCTGGAATTCTTCTGACACAAACTGCGGTCCGTTGTCTGAACATATTTGTTCTGGCAATCCATTTCTTGCAAATATCGTTCTTAGCACCGTGATCGTCTTTTCCGAGGTAGTGGCAGTCATCTTAATCACTTCTGGCCATTTAGAATGTGCGTCCACCGCAATTAAAAACATGGAGTCCATGAATGGACCAGCAAAGTCAATATGTACACGTTGCCATGGGGTTGAAGGCCATTCCCATGGATGCAGCGGTGCAATCGGAGGTGCATTTTGCACTTTTTGGCACCCTGAGCAGCTTTTTGTCAGATCCTCTATCTGTTGGTCGATACCCGGCCACCACATATAAGCCCTAGCAAGGCTTTTCATCTTGACTCCCCCCAGATGACCTTCATACAGTTCCTTTAGAACTCTCTCTCTTAACTTAGGAGGGATAATCACCCTTGTTCCATACATCAATGTTCCTTGACAGACGGACAGCTGTTCTCGTCTTGCTGAGAATGCCGGTAACAGTGGATCACCATGTGCTGGCCATCCCTTCACTGTCACTTCGTAGACCCTGGACAATGTCGGGTCGTTCCTGGTTTCTCTTTCAATACTTGCATTGGTGACTGGTAAACATTCGATGATGGTCGAGTGAAATAACTCAACAGGGTCAACCGTCGGTGCCTCCTCCTCTGTAGGTAGTGGCAGGCGCGACAGCCCATCAGCATTACCATGCTGCTTTGTACCTTTGAATTCGATCTGATATTGATGTGCCCCTAGGAAAAGGGACCATCTCTGGAGTCTCTGTGCTGTCATCACCGAAACACCCTTCTTAGGGTTAAAAATGGATACCAACGGCTGGTGGTCTGTCAGAAGCGTAAACTTTTGGCCCTGCAGGTAATGATTAAACTTCTTTACTCCCCACACAAGGCTGAGTGCGGCGCTCCCTCAGGACTGCCCCTCCAACAGTGCAGCCCTCCCTCAGGACTGCCCCTCCGACAGTGCAGCTCTCCCTCAGTACTGCCCCACCGACAGTGCAGCGATCTATCAGTACTGCCTCTCAGACGGAACAGTGCTTCCATCAGTATTGCCCCTCCGACAGTGCAGCACTCGCTCAGTACTGCCTCTCCCACAGTGTAGTGCTCCCTCAGTACTGACCATCTGACAGTGCAGCGCTCCCTCAGTACTGTCCCTCCGACAGTGCGGTGCTCCCTCAGCACTGCCCCTCCAACAGTGCAGCCCTCCCTCAGTACTGCCCCTCCGACAGTGCAGCGCTCCCTCAGTACAGCCCCTCCGACAGTGCAGCGATCTATCAGTACTGCGTCTCAGACGGAACAGCGCTCCCATCAGTACTGACCCTCCGATAGTGCAGCGCTCCCTCAGTACTGCCCCTCCGACAGTACAGCGCTCACTCAATACTGCCCCGCCGACAGTGCAGCGCTCCCTCAGTACTGCCCCTCCCAGTGTAGCGCTCCCTCACTACTGACCCTCCGACAGTGCAGCGCTCCCTCAATACTGCCCCTCCAACAGTGCAGTACTCCCTCAGTACTGCCCCTCCAACAGTGCAGCGCTCCCTCAGTACTGCCCATCCGACAGTGCAGCGCTCCCTCAGTACTGCTCGTCCGACAGTGCAGCGCTCCCACACTACTGCCCCTCCGACAGTGCAGGGCTCCCTCAGTACTGACCCTCCGACAGTGCAGCACTCCCTCAGTACTGCCCCTCCGACAGTGCAGCGCTCTCTCAGTACTGCCCCCCCACAATGCCGCGCTCCCTCAGTTCTGCCACTCCGACAGTGCGGCGCTCCCTCAGTACTTCCCCCCCCACAGTGCAGCACTCCCTCAGTACTGCTCCTCCGAGAGTGCAGCGCTCCCTCTGTACTGCCCATCCGACAGTGCAGCGCTGCTTCAGTACTGCCCCTCCGACAATGCGGCATTCTCAGTGCTGCCCCTCCGACAGTGCATCGCTCCCTTAGTACTGCCCCTCCGACAATGCGGCATTCTCTCAGTACTGACCCTCCGACAGTGCGGTGTGCCCACTTTACAGCCCCTCCAACAGTGCAGCACTCCCTCAGTACTGTCCCTCCGACAATGCGGCGTTCTCTCAGTAGTGACACTCCGACAGTGGTGCGCTCCCTCAGTACAGCCCATCCGACAGTGCAACATTCCCTCAGTACTGCCCCTCCAACAGTGCGGCGATCCCTCAGTACTGCCCCTCCGACAGTGCAGGGCTTCCTCAGTACTCACCCTCCAACAATGCGACGCTCCGTCAATACTGACCCTCGACAGTGCAGAGCTCCCTCAACACTGCCCCTCCGACAGTGCAGTGCTCCCTCAGTACTGCCCCCCCACATTGCAGCACTCCCTCAGTACTGCCCCTCCGACAGTGCAGCACTCCCTCTGTACTGCCCCTCCGACAGTGCAGCGCTCCCTCAGGAATGCCCCTCGGAGAGTGCAGCGCTCCCTTAGTACTGCCCCTCTGACAATGCGGCATTCTCTCAGTACTGACCCTCCGACAGTGCGGTGTGCCCACTTTACAGCCCCTCCAACAGTGCAGCACTCCCTCAGTACTGTCCCTCCGACAATGCGGCGTTCTCTCTGTAGTGACACTCCGACAGTGGTGCGCTCCCTCAGTACAGCCCCTCCGACAGTGCAACACTCCCTCAGTACTGCCCCTCCGACAGTGCAGTGCTCCCTCAGTACTGCCCCTCCGACAGTGCGGCGATCCCTCAGTACTGCCCCTCCGACAGTGCAGCGCTCCCTCCGTACTGCCCCTCCGACAATGCAGGGCTTCCTCAGTACTGTCCCTCCTACAATGCAGCGCTCCCTCAGTACTGACCCTCGACAGTGCAGCACACCCTCAGTACTGCCCCTCCGACTGTGCAGCGCTCCTTCAGTCCTGACCCTTCCACATTGCGGCGCTCCATCAGTACTGCCCCTCCGACAGTGCAGCGCTCTCTCAGTACTGCCCCCCCGACAGTGCAGCGCTCTCTCAGTACTGCCCCTCCGAAAATGCGGCATTCTCTCTGTACTGACCCTCCGACAGTATGGCGCTCCCTGTGTACAGCCCCTCCAACAGTGCAGCACTCCCTCAGTACTGTCCCTCCGACAATGCGGCGTTCTCTCAGTACTGCCCCTCCGACAGTGCAGCGGTCCCTCCGTACTGCCCCTCCGACAGTGCGGCGCTCCCTCAGTACTGCCCCTCCGACACTGCTGCGCTCCCTCAGTACTGCCCCTCCGACAGTGCAGCGCTCCTTCAGTCCTGACCCTTCCACATTGCGGCGCTCCATCAGTACTGCCCCTCCGACAGTGCAGCGCTCTCTCAGTACTGCCCCCCCGACAGTGCAGCGCTCTCTCAGTACTGCCCCTCCGAAAAAGCGGCATTCTCTCTGTACTGACCCTCCGACAGTATGGCGCTCCCTGTGTACAGCCCCTCCAACAGTGCAGCACTCCCTCAGTACTGTCCCTCCGACAATGCGGCGTTCTCTCAGTACTGCCCCTCCGACAGTGCAGCGGTCCCTCCGTACTGCCCCTCCGACAGTGCGGCGCTCCCTCAGTACTGCCCCTCCGACAGTGCGGCGATCCCTCAGTTCTGCCCCTCCGACAGTGTGGCAATCCCTCAGTACTGCCCCTTCGACAGTGCAATGCTCCCTTAGTACTGCCCGCTAACAGGGCAGCGCTCCCTCAGTACTGCCCTTCCGACAATGCAGCGCTCCCTCAGTACTGACCATCCAGCATTGCAGCACTCCCTCAGTACTGCCCCTCTGACAGTGCAGCGATACTTCCGTACTGCCCCTCCAAAAGGGCAGCGCTCCCTCAGTACTGCCCCTCTGACAGTGCAGGGCTTCATCAGTACTGCCCCTCCTACAATGCGGCACTCCCTCAGTACTGCCCCCTCTGATAGTGCAGCGCTCCCTCAGTACTGTCCTTCCGACAGTGTGGCGCTCCCTCAGTACTGCCCTTCCGACACTGCTGCGCTCCCTCAGTACTGCCCCTCTGACAGTGCGGCGCTCCCTCAGTACTGTCCCTCCAACAGTGCGGCATTCTTAGTAATACCCCTCCGACAGTGCGGCGCTCCCTCAGTTCTGCCCCTCTGACAGTGTGGCAATCCCTCAGTACTGCCCCTTCGACAGTGCAATGCTCCCTCAGTACTGCCCGCTAACAGGGCAGCGCTCCCTCAGTACTGCCCTTCCGACAATGCAGCGCTCCCTCAGTACTGACCCTCCAGCATTGCAGCACTCCCTCAGTACTGCCCCTCTGACAGTGCGGCGCAAACTCAGTACTGCCCTCCGCACTGCCCTTCCCACAATGCGACGTTCCCTCTGTACTGCTCCTCCCACAATGCGGCAGTCTCTCAGTACTGCCCCTCCGACAGTGCAGCGATACTTCCGTACTGCTCCTCCAAAAGGGCAGCGCTCCCTCAGTACTGCCCCTCTGACAGTGCAGGGCTTCATCAGTACTGCCCCTCCTACAATGCGGCACTCCCTCAGTACTGCCCCCTCTGACAGTGCAGCGCTCCCTCAGTACTGTCCTTCCGACAGTGTGGCGCTCCCTCAGTACTGCCCTTCCGACACTGCTGCGCTCCCTCAGTACTGCCCCTCCGACAGTGCGATGCTCCCTCAGTACTGACCCTCTGACAGTGCGGCGCGCCCTCAGTACTGTCCCTCCAACAGTGCGGCATTCTTAGTAATACCCCTCCGACAGTGCGGCGCTCCCTCACTACTGTCCCTCCAACAGTGCAGCCCTCCCTCAGTACTGCCCCTCCGACAGTGCGGCGCTCCCTCAGTACTGCCCCTCCGACAGTGCGGCGATCCCTTAGTACTGCCCCTCCGACAGTGCAGCGCTCCCTCCGTACTGCCCCTCCGACAATGCAGGGCTTCCTCAGTACTGTCCCTCCTACAATGCAGCGCTCCCTCAGTACTGACCCTCGTCAGTGCAGCACACCCTCAGTACTGCCCCTCCGACTGTGCAGCGCACCTTCAGTCCTGACCCTTCCACATTGCGGCGCTCCATCAGTACTGCCCCTCCGACAGTGCAGCGCTCTCTCAGTACTGCCCCCCCGACAGTGCAGCGCTCTCTCAGTACTGCCCCTCCGAAAATGCGGCATTCTCTCTGTACTGACCCTCCGACAGTATGGCGCTCCCTGTGTACAGCCCGTCCAACAGTGCAGCACTCCCTCAGTACTGTCCCTCCGACAATGCGGCGTTCTCTCAGTACTGCCCCTCCGACAGTGCAACGCTCCCTCAGTACTGTCCCTCCGACAGTGCAGCCATCCCTCAGTACTGCCCCTCCGACAGTGCGGCGCTCCCTCGGTACTGCCCCTCCAACAGTGCAGCCCTCCCTCAGTACTGTCCCTCCATCAGTGCGGCATTCCCTCAGTACTGCCCCTCTGACAGTGCAGCGCTCCCTCAATACTGCCCCGTCGACAGTGCAGTGCTCCCTCAGTACTGCCCC
Organism: Somniosus microcephalus; assembly: GCF_052327205.1. Taxonomy (NCBI): domain Eukaryota; kingdom Metazoa; phylum Chordata; class Chondrichthyes; order Squaliformes; family Somniosidae; genus Somniosus; species Somniosus microcephalus. The sequence goes on along the minus strand of NW_028225636.1, from coordinate 41,207 downwards.
TCTCAGTGTAGCGCTCCCTCAGTACTGACCCTCCAACAGTGCAGCGCTCCATCAGTACTGCCCCTCCGACAGTGCAGTGCTCCCTCAGTACTGCCCCTCCAACAGTGCAGCGCTTCCTCTGGACTGCCCATCCGACAGTGCAGCACTCCTTCAGTACTGACCTCCCACAGTGCGGCGCTGTTTCAGTACTGCCCCTCCGACAGTGCAGCGCTCCCTCAGTACTGCCCCTCCCAGTGTAGCGCTCCCTCAGTACTGACCCTCCGACAGTGCAGCACTCCCTCACTACAGCCCCTCCGACAGTGCAGTGTTCTCTCAGTACTGCCCCTCCAACAGTGCGGTGTGCCCTCTGTACAGCCCCTCCAACAGTGCAGCGCTCCCTCAGTACTGCCCCTCCGACAATGCGGCATTCTCAGTACTGCCCCTCCGACAGTGCAGCGCTCCCTTAGTACTGCCCCTCCGACAATGCGGCATTCTCTCAGTACTGACCCTCCGACAGTGCGGTGTGCCCTCTGTACAGCCCCTCCAACAGTGCAGCACTCCCCCAGTACTGTCCGTCCGACAATGCGGCATTCTCTCAGTAGTGACACTTCGACAGTGGCGCGCTCCCTCAGTACAGCCCCTCCGACAGTGCAACACTCCCTCAGTACTGCCCCTCCGACAGTGCAGTGCTCCCTCAGTTCTGCCCCTCCAACAGTGCAGCGCTCCCTCTGTATAGACCCCCGACAGTGCAGCACTCCCTCCGTACTGCCCCTCCAACAGTGCAGGGCTTCCTCAGTATTGACCCTCCTACAATGCGGCGCTCCGTCAGTACTGACCCTCGACAGTGCAGCGCTCCCTCAACACAGCCCCTCCGACAATGCAGTGCTCCCTCAGTACTGCCCCCAGACATTGCAGCACTGTCTCAGTACTGCCCCTCCGACAGTGTGGCGCTCCCTCAGTACTGCCCCTCCGACAGTGCGGCGATCCCTCAGTTCTGCCCCTCCGACAGTGTGGCAATCCCTCAGTACTGCCCCTTCGACAGTGCAATGCTCCCTCAGTACTGCCCGCTAACAGGGCAGCGCTCCCTCAGTACTGACCTTCCAACAATGCAGCGCTCCCTCAGTACTGACCCTCCAGCATTGCAGCACTCCCTCAGTACTGCCCCTCTGACAGTGCGGCGCAAACTCAGTACTGCCCTCCGCACTGCCCTTCCCACAATGCGACGTTCCCTCTGTACTGCTCCTCCCACAATGCGCCAGTCCCTCAGTACTGCCCCTCCGACAGTGCAGCACTCCCTCTGTACTGCCCCTCTGACAGTGCAGCGCTCCTTCAGTACTGACCCTCCAACAGTGCGGCGCTCCTTAAGTACTGCCCCTCCGACAGTGCAGCGCTCTCTCAGTACTGCCCCTCTGACAGTGCAGCGCTCTCTCAGTACTGCCCCTCCGAAAATGTGGCATTCTCTCAGTACTGACCCTCCGACAGTGCGGCGCTCCCTGTGTGCAGCCCCTCCAACAGTACAGCACTCCCTCAGCACTGTCCCTCTGAAAATGCGGCGTACTCTCAGTAGATACCCTCCGACAGTGCAGCGCTCCCTCAGTACTGCCCCTCCCACAATATGGCGCTCCCTCAGTACTGCCCCTCCGACAGTGCGACGCTCCCTCAGTACTGACCCACCCACAGTGCGGCGCTCCCTCAGTACTGACCCTCCGACAGTGCAGCGCTGCCTCAGTACTGCCCCTCCCACAATATGGTGCTCCCTCAGTACTGCCCCTCCGACAGTGCGACGCTCCCTCAGTACTGACCCACCCACAGTGCGGCGCTCCCTCAGTACTGTCCCTCCGACAGTGCGGCATTCCCTCAGTAATGCCCCTCTGACAGTGCGGCGCTCCTTCAGTACTGCCCCTTCGACAGTGCAGCCCTCCCTCAGTACTGCCCCTCCGACAGTGCAGCGCTCCCTCAGTACTGCCCCTCCGACAGTGCAGCGCTCACTCAGTACTGCCCCTCCGACAATGCGGCATTCTCTCAGTACTGACCCTCCGACAGTGCGGTGCTCCCTCAGTACAGCCCCTCCAACAGTGCAGCACTCCCTCCGTACTGTCCCTCCGACAGTGCAGCACTCCCTCAATTCTGCTCCTCAGACAGTGCAGCGCTCCCTCAGTTCTGCCCCTCCGACAGTGCAGCGGTCCCTCCGTACTGCCCCTTCGACAGTGCAGTGCTCCCTCAGTAATGCCTGCTGACAGTGCAGTACTCCCTCAGTACTGCCCCTCCGACAGTGTGACGTTCCCTCAGTGCTGCCCCTCCGACAGTGCAGCGGTCCCTCCGTATTGCCCCTTCGACAGTGCAGTGCTCCCTCAGAACTGCCCGCTGACATTGCAGCGCTCCCTCAGTACTGCCCCTCTGACAGTGCGGCGCTCCCTCAGTACTGCCCCTCCGACAGTGTGGCGATCACTCAGTAGTGCCCCTCCGAAAGTGTGGCGATCCCTCAGTACTGCCCCTTCGACAGTGCAGTGCTCACTCAGTACTGCCCACTGACAGTGCAGCGCTCCCTCAGTACTGCCCCTCCGACAGTGCAGTGCTCCCTCAGTAATACCCCTGTGACAGTGCAGAGTTCCCTCAGTATTGCCCCTCCGACAGTGCAGTGCTCCCTCAGTGATAACCCTCTGACAGTGCAGAGTTCCCTCAGTATTGCCCCCCCGACAGTGCAGCGATACTTCCGTACTGCCCCTCCAGCAGTGCAGCGCTCCCTCAGTACTGCCCCCTCTGACAGTGCAGCGCTCCCTCAGTACCGTCCTTCCGACAGTGCGACGCTCCCTCAGTACTGACCCTCTGACAGTGCGGCGCTCCCTCAGTACTGCCCCTCCAACAGTGCAGCCCTCCCTCAATACTGCCCCGCCGACGGAACAGCGCTCCCATCAGTACTGACCCTCCGACAGTGCAGCGCTCCCTCAGTACTGCCCCTCCCACAGTGCGGCACTCCTTCAGTACTGCCCCTCCGACAGTGCAGCGCTCCCTCAGGACTGCCCCTCCAACAGTGCAGTGCTCCCTCAGTACTGCCTCACCACAATGCCGCGCTCCCTCAGGACTGCCCCTCCGACACTGCGGCGTTCTCTCAGTACTTCCCCTCCGACAGTGCAGCGCTCCCTCAGTACTGCCCCTCTCACAATGTGGTGCTCCCTCAGTACTGACCCTCCGACAGTGCAGCGCTCCCTCAGTATTGATCCTCAGACAGTGCAGCACTCCCGCAGTATTGCCCCTCCGACAGTGCAGCGATGCTTCCGTACTGCCCATCCAACAGTGCAGCGCTCCCTCAGTACTGCCCCTCCGACAGTGCAGGGCTTCCTCAGTACTGTCCCTCCTACAATGCGGCGCTCCCTCAGTACTGCCCCCTCTGACAGTGAAGTGCTCCCTCAGTACTGCCCCTCCCACAATGTAGCGCTCACTCATTACTGACCCTCCGACACTGCAGCACTCCCTCAGTACTGGCACTCCGACAGTGCAGCGCTCCCTCAGTACTGCCTCTCCGACAGTGCAACACTCACTCAGTACTGCCCCTCCGACAATGTGGCATTCTCTCAGTACTGAACCTCCGACAGTGCGGTGCTCCCTCTGTACAGCCCCTCCAACAGTGCAGCACTCCATCAGTACTGTCCCTCCGACAGTGCAGCGGTCCCTCCGTACTGCCCCTTCGACAGTGCAGTGCTCCCTCAGTACTGCCCGCTGACAGTGCAGCGCTCCCTCAGTACTGCCCCTCCGACAGTGTGGCGTTCCCTCAGTACAGCCCCTCCGACAGTGCAGCGGTCCCTCAGTACTGTCCCTCCTACAATGCGGTGCACCCTCAGTACTGTCCTTCCGACAGTGCGGCGCTCCCTCAGTACTGCCCCTCCGACAGTGTGGCGTTCCCTCAGTACTGCCCCTCCGACAGTGCAGCGGTCCCTCCGTACTGACCTTCCAACAATGCAGCGCTCCCTCAGTACTGACCCTCCCGCATTGCAGCACTCCCTCAGTACTGCCCCTCCGATAGTGCGGCACTCCCTCAGTACTGCCCCTCCCACAATTTGGTGCTCCCTCAGTATTGCCCCTCCAACAGTGCAGCCCTCCCTCAGTACTGCCCCTCCGACAGTGCAGCGCTCCCTCCCTACTGCCCTTCCGACAGCGCAACACTCAATACTGCCCCTCCGACAGTGCAGCACTCCCTCAGTACTGCCCTTCCGACAGTGCAACACTTAATACTGCCCCTCCGACAGTGCAGCGCTCCCTCAGTATTGCCCCTCCGAAAATGCAGAATTCTCTCAGTACTGACCCTCCGACAGTGCGGTGCTCCCTGTGTACAGCCCCTCCAACAGTGCAGCAGTCCCTCAGTAATGTCCCTCCGACAATGCGGCGTTCTCTCAGTACTGACCCTCCGACAGTGCGGCGCTCCCTCAGTGCTGACACTCCGACAGTGCAGCGCTCCCTCAGTACTGCCCCTCCGACAGTGCGGCGCTCCCTCAGTACTGCCCCTCCGACAGTACGGCGCTCCCTCAGTACTGACCCTCCGACAGTGCGGCGCTCCCTCAGTACTGCCCCTCCGACAGTGCAGCGCTCCCTCAGTACTGCCCCTCCCACAATACGGCGCTCCCTCAGTACTGCCCCTCCGACAGTGGTGCGCTCCCTCAGTACTGCCCCTCCGACAGTGCAACGCTCCCTCGCCCCTCCGACAGTGCAGCACTCCCTCAATGCTGCCCCTCCGACAGTGCAGCACTCCCTGAGTTCTGCCACTCCGACAGTGCAGCGCTCCCTCAGTACTGCCCCTCCGACAGTGCGGCGGTCCCTCAGTACTGCCCCTCCAACAGTGCAGCGCTCCCTCCGTACTGCCCCTTTGACAGTGCAGTGCTCCCTCAGTACTGCCCGATGACAGTGCAGCACTCCCTCAGTACTGACCTTCCGACAGTGCAGCGCTACCTCAGTACTGACCCTCCAACAGTGCAGGGCTCCCTCAGTACTGACCCCCCGACAGTGCAGCGCTCCCTCAGTACTTACCCTCCGACAGTGCAGCGCTACCTCAGTACTGGCCCTCCAACATTGCAGCGCTCTCTCAGTACTGCCCCTCCGACATTGCAGCGCTCTCTCAGTACTGCCCCTCCGACACTACTGTGCTCCCTCAGTACTGCCCCTCCGACAGTGGTGCGCTCCCTCAGTACTGACCCTCCGACAATGCGGCGCTCCCTGTGTACAGCCCCTCCAACAGTGCAGCCCTCCCTCAGTACTGCCGCTCCCACAATACGGCGCTCCCTCAGTACTGCCCCTCCGACAGTGCGACGCTCCCTCAGTACTGACCCTCCAACAGTGCGGCGCTCCCCCACTACTGCCCCTCCGACAGTGCAGCACTCCCTCAGTACTGGCCCTCCGACAGTGCAGCGCTCCCTCAGTACTGCCCCTCCGACAGTGCAGCGCTCACTCAGTACTGCCCCTCCCACAATACGGCGCTCCCTCAGTACTGCCCCTCCGACAGTGGTGCGCTCCCTCAGTACTGCCTCGCCGACAGTGCAACGCTCCCTCAGTACTGCCCCTCCGACAGTGCGACGCTCCCTCAGTACTGACCCTCCAACAGTGCGGCGCTCCCCCAGTACTGGCCCTCCGACAGTGCAGCGCTCCCTCAGTACTGCCCCTCCGACAGTGCAGCACTCCCTCAGTACTGTCCCTCCGACAATGCGGCGTTCTCTCAGTACTGCCCTTCCGACAGTGCGGCGCACCCTCAGTACTGACCCTCCAACAGTGCAGCGCACCTTCAGTACTGACCCTCCGACAGTGCTGTGCTCCCTCCGTACTGTCCCTCCAACAGTGCAGCCCTCCCTCAGTACTGTCACTCCGACAGTGCAGCGCACCTTCAGTACTGACCCTCCGACAGTGCGGTGCTCCCTCCATACAGCCCCTCCAACAGTGCAGCACTCCCTCTGTACTGTCCCTCCGACAGTGCGGCGTTCTCTCAGTACTGACCCTCCAACAGTGCAGCCCTCCCTCAGTACTGCCGCTCCCACAATACGGCGCTCCCTCAGTACTGCCCCTCCGACAGTGCGACGCTCCCTCAGTACTGACCCTCCAACAGTGCGGCGCTCCCCCAGTACTGGCCCTCCGACAGTGCAGCGCTCCCTCAGTACTGCCCCTCCGACAGTGCAGCACTCCCTCAGTACTGTCCCTCCGACAATGCGGCGTTCTCTCAGTACTGCCCTTCCGACAGTGCGGCGCACCCTCAGTACTGACCCTCCAACAGTGCAGCGCACCTTCAGTACTGACCCTCTGACAGTGCAGTGCTCCCTCCGTACTGTCCCTCCAACAGTGCCACCCTCCCTCAGTACTGTCCCTCCGACAGTGCAGCGCACCTTCAGTACTGACCCTCCGACAGTGCGGTGCTCCCTCCAACAGTGCAGCACTCCCTCAGTACTGTCCCTCCGACAATGCGGCGTTCTCTCAGTACTGCCCTTCCGACAGTGCAGCCCTCCCTCAGTACTGTCCCTCCGACAGTGCAGCCCTCCCTCAGTACTGTCCCTCCGACAGTGCTGTGCTCCCTCCGTACTGTCCCTCCAACAGTGCAGCCCTCCCTCAGTACTGTCCCTCCGACAGTGCAGCGCTCCCTCAGTACAGCCCCACCAACAGTGCAGTGCTCCCTCAGTACTGCCCCCCCCGCAGTGCTGCACTTCCTCAGTACTGCCCCTCCAACAATGCGGCGTTCTCTCAGTACTGCCCTTCCGACAGTGCGGCGCACCCTCAGTACTGCCCTCCGACAGTGCAGCGCACCTTCAGTACTGACCCTCCGACAGTGCTGTGCTCCCTCCGTACTGTCCCTCCAACAGTGCAGCCCTCCCTCAGTACTGTCCCTCCGAAAGTGCAGCGCTCCCTCAGTACTGCTCCTCCCACAGTGTAGCGCTCCCGCAGTACTGACCCTCCGACACTGCAGCGCTCCCTCAGTACTGCCCCTCCGACAGTGCAGTGCTCCCTCAGTACTGCCACCCCCGCAGTGCAGCACTCCCTCAGTACTGCCCCTCCAACAGTGCAGCGCTCGCTCTGTACTGCCCATCTGACAATGCAGCGCTCCTTCAGTACTGACCCTCCCACAGTGCGGCGCTCCTTCAGTACTGCCCCTCCGACAGTGCAGCGCTCCCTCAGTACTGCCCCTCCAACAGTGCAGCGCTCCCTCAGTACTGCCACTCCCTCAATACGCCACACCCTCAGTACTGCCCCTCCGACAGTGCAGCGCTCGCTCTGTACTGCCCCTCCGACAATGCAGCGCTCCCTCAGTACTGCACTTCTGACAATGCGGCATTCTCTCAGTACTGCCCCTCCGACAGTGCAGCGCTCGCTCTGTACTGCCCCTCCGACAATGCAGCGCTCCCTCAGTACTGCACTTCTGACAATGCGGCATTCTCTCAGTACTGCCCCTCCGACAGTGCAGCACTCACTCAGTACTGTCCCTCCGACAATGCGGCATTCTCTCAGTATTGACCCTCCGACAGTGCAGCGCTCCCTCAGTACTGCCCCTCCCTCAATACGCCGCTCCCTCAGAGTTGCCCCTCCAACAGTCATGCTCTCCATCAGTACTGCCCTTCCGACAGTGCAGCACTCCCTCAATGCTGCCCCTCCGACAGTGCAGTGCTCCCTCAGTACTTCCCGAAGACAGTGCAGTGCTCCCTCAGAACTGCCCCCCCACAATGCCGCACCCCCTCAGTACTGCCCCTCCCACAATGTGGTGCTCCCTCAGTACTGACCTTCCGACAGTGCAGCGCTTCCTCAGTATTGATCCTCCGACAGCGCAGCAGTCCCTCAGTACTGCCCTTCCAACAATGCGACGTTCCCTCAGTCCTGCCCCTCCGACAGTGCGGCGCTCCCTCAGTAGTGCCCCTCCAACACTGCTGCGCTCCCTCAGTCCTGCCCCTCCAACAATGTGGCGCTCCCTCAGTACTGCCCCTCCGACACTGCTGCGCTCCCTCAGTACTGACCCTCCGACAGTGCAGCGCTCCCTCAGTACTGCCCCTCAACAGTGCAGCCCTCCCTCAGTACTGCTCCTCCGACAGTGCAGCGCTCCCTCAGTACTGCCCCTCCGACAGTGCAGCTCTCCCTCAGTACTGCCCCTCCCACAGTGCAGCGCTCCCTCATTACTGACCCTCCGACAGAGCAGCGCTCCCTCAGTAATGACCCTCCCACAGTGCAGCGCTCCCTCAGTACTGCCCCTCCCACAATGCAGCGCTCCCTCAGTACTGCCCGTCCGCCAGTGGTGCGCTCCCTCAGTACTGCCCCTCCGACAGTGCAACGCTCCCTCAGTACTGCCCGTCAGACAGTGTAGCACTCCCTCAATGCTGCCCCTCCGACAGTGCAGCGCTCCCTCAGTTCTGCTCCTCCGACTGTGCAGTGCTCCCTCAGTACTGCCCGATAACAGTGCGGCGATCCCTCAATACTGCCCCAACGACAGTGCAGCACTCCCTCAGTACTGCCCCTCTGACAGTGCAGTGCTCTCTCAATACTGCCCCCCACAATGCTGCGCTCCGTCAGTACTGCCCCTCCGACAGTGCAGCGCTACCTCAGTACTGCACCTCCGACAGTGCAGAGCTTCCTCAGTACTGTCCCTCCTACAATGCGGCGCACCCTCAGTCCTGCCCCCTCTGACAGTGCAGCGCTCCCTCAGTACTGCCCCTCCTACAGTGCAGCACTCCCAGAATATTGCCCCGAAGACAGTGCAGCACTCCCTCAGTACTGCCCTTCCGACAGCGCAACACTCAATACTGCCCCTCCGACAGTGCAGCGCTCCCTCAGTATTGCCCCTCCGACAATGCGGAATTCTCTCAGTACTGACCCTCCGACAGTGCGGTGCTCCCTGTGTACAGCCCCTCCAACAGTGCAGCAGTCCCTCAGTAATGTCCCTCCGACAATGCGGCGTTCTCTCAGTACTGACCCTCCGACAGTGCGGCGCTCCCTCAGTACTGCCCCTCCGACAGTGCAGCGCTCCCTCAGTACTGCCCCTCCCACAATACGGCGCTCCCTCAGTACTGCCCCTCCGACAGTGGTGCGCTCCCTCAGTACTGCCCCTCCGACAGTGCAACGCTCCCTCGCCCCTCCGACAGTGCAGCACTCCCTCAATGCTGCCCCTCCGACAGTGCAGCACTCCCTGAGTTCTGCCACTCCGACAGTGCAGCGCTCTCTCAGTACTGCCCCTCTGACAGTGCGGCGGTCCCTCAGTACTGCCCCTCCGACAGTGCAGCGCTCCCTCCGTACTGCCCCTTTGACAGTGCAGTGCTCCCTCAGTACTGCCCGATGACAGTGCAGCACTCCCTCAGTACTGACCTTCCGACAGTGCAGCGCTACCTCAGTACTGACCCTCCAACAGTGCAGGGCTCCCTCAGTACTGACACCCCGACAGTGCAGCGCTCCCTCAGTACTTACCCTCCGACAGTGCAGCGTTACCTCAGTACTGGCCCTCCGACATTGCAGCGCTCTCTCAGTACTGCCCCTCCGACATTGCAGCGCTCTCTCAGTACTGCCCCTCCGACAGTGCATCGCTCCCTCAGTACTGCCCCTCTGACAGTGCACTGCTCTCTCAGTACTGCCCCCCCACAATGCTGCGCTCCCTCAGGACTGCCCCTTCGGCAGTGCGGCGTTCCCTCAGTGCTGCCCCTCCGACAGAGCAGCGCTCCCTCATTACTGCCCCTCCGACAGTGCAGCACCCCCTCAGCACTGCCCCTCCCACAATGCGGCGCTTCCTCAGTACTGCCCCCCGACAGTGGTGCGCTCCCTCAGTACTGCCCCTCCGACAGTGCAGCACTCCCTCAATGCTGCCCCTCCGACACTGCAGCGCTCCCTCAGTTCTGCCCCTCCGACAGTGCAGCTTTCCCTCAGTACTGCCCCTCCGACAGTGCAGCGATCCCTCAGTACTGCCCCTCCGACAGTGCAGCGCTCCCTCAGTTCTGCCCCTCCAACAGTGCAGCGTTCCCTCAGTACTGCCCCTCTGACAGCGCGGCAATCCCTCAGTACTGCCCCTCCGACAGTGTAGCGCTCCCTCAGTACTGCCAGATGACAGTGCAGCGCTCCCTCAGTACTGACCTTCCGACAGTGCAGTGCTCCATCAATACTGCCCCTCCCACAATGTGGTGCTCCCTCAGTACTGCCCCTCCGACAGTGCAGGGCATCCTCAGTACTGCCCCTCTGACAGTGCAGGGCTTCCACAGAACTGTCTCTCCTAGAATGCGGCGCTCCCTCAGTACTGCCCCCTCTGGCAGTGCAGCGCTCCCTCAGTACTGTCCTTCCGACAGTGCGGCGCTCCCTCAGTACTGCCCCTCCGACACTACTGTGCTCCCTCAGTACTGCCCCTCCGACACTACTGTGCTCCCTCAGTACTGACCCTCCAACAGTGCGGCGCTCCCCCACTACTGCCCCTCCGACAGTGCAGCACTCCCTCAGTACTGGCCCTCCGACAGTGCAGCGCTCCCTCAGTACTGCCCCTCCGACAGTGCAGCGCTCACTCAGTACTGCCCCTCCGACAATGCGGCATTCTCTCAGTTCTGACCCTCCGACAGTGCGGTGCTCCCTCCATACAGCCCCTCCAACAGTGCAGCACTCCCTCAGTACTGTCCCTCCGACAATGCGGCATTCTCTCAGTACTGCCCTTCCGACAGTGCGGCGCACCCTCAGTACTGACCCTCCGATGTGCTGTGCTCCCTCCGTACTGTCCCTCCAACAGTGCAGCTCTCCCTCAGTACTGTCCCTCCGACAGTGCTGTGCTCCCTCCGTACTGTCCCTCCAACAGTGCAGCCCTCCCTCAGTACTGTCCCTCCGACAGTGCAGCGCTCCCTCAGTACAGCCCCACCAACAGTGCAGCGATCTATCAGTACTGCCTTTCAGATAGAACAGCGCTCCCATCAGTACTGACCCTCTGACAGTGCAGCGCTCCCTCAGTACTGCCCCTCCGACAGTGCAGCGCTACCTCAATACTGCCCCGCCGACAGTGCAGCTCTCCCTCAGTACTGCTCCTCCCACAGTGTAGCGCTCCCGCAGTACTGACCCTCCGACAGTGCAGCGCTCCCTCAGTACTGCCCCTCCGACAGTGCAGTGCTCCCTCAGTTCTGCCCCCCCCGCAGTGCAGCACTCCCTCAGTACTGCCCCTCCGACAGTGCAGCGCTCCCTCAGTACTGCCCCTCCAACAGTGCAGCGCTCCTTCAGTACTGCCACTCCCTCAATACGCTGCACCCTCAGTACTGCCCCTCCGACAGTGGTGCGCTACCTCAATACTGCCCCGCCGACAGTGCAGCTCTCCCTCAGTACTGCTCCTCCCACAGTGTAGCGCTCCCGCAGTACTGACCCTCCGACAGTGCAGCGCTCCCTCAGTACTGCCCCTCCGACAGTGCAGTGCTCCCTCAGTTCTGCCCCCCCCGCAGTGCAGCACTCCCTCAGTACTGCCGCTCCGACAGTGCAGCGCTCGCTCTGTACTGCCCCTCCGACAATGCAGCGCTCCCTCAGTACTGCACTTCTGACAATGCGGCATTCTCTCAGTACTGCCCCTCCGACAGTGCAGCACTCACTCAGTACTGTCCCTCCGACAATGCGGCGTTCTCTCAGTATTGACCCTCCGACAGTACAGCGCTCCCTCAGTACTGCCCCTCCCTCAATACGCCGCTCCCTCAGATTTGCCCCTCCAACAGTCATGCTCTCCATCAGTACTGCCCCTCTGACAGTGCAGCACTCCCTCAATGCTGCCCCTCCGACAGTGCAGTGCTCCCTCAGTACTTCCCGAGGACAGTGCAGTGCTCCCTCAGAACTGCCCCCCCACAATGCCGCACCCCCTCAGTACTGCCCCTCCCACAATGTGGTGCTCCCTCAGTACTGACCTTCCGATAGTGCAGCGCTTCCTCAGTATTGATCCTCCGACAGCGCAGCAGTCCCTCAGTACTGCCCTTCCAACAATGCAACGTTCCCTCAGTCCTGCCCCTCCGACAGTGCGGCGATCCCTCAGTAGTGCCCCTCCAACACTGCTGCGCTCCCTCAGTCCTGCCCCTCCAACAATGTGGCGCTCCCTCAGTACCGCCCCTCCGACACTGCTGCGCTCCCTCAGTACTGACCCTCCGACAGTGCGGCGCTCCCTCAGTACTGTCCCTCCGACAGTGCGGCATTCCCTCAGTAACACCCCTCCAACAGTGCGGCGCTCCCTCAGTACTGCCCCTCAACAGTGCAGCCCTCCCTCAGTACTGCTCCTCCGACAGTGCAGCGCTCCCTCAGTACTGCCCCTCCGACAATGCAGCACTCCCTCAGTACTGACCCTCCGACAGTGCAGCGCTCCCTCAGTACTGCCCCTCCCTCAATACGCCGCTCCCTCGGTACTGCCCCTCCGACAGTGGTGCGCTCCTTCAGTACAGCCCCAACAACAGTGGTGCGCTCCCTCGGTACTGCCCCTCCGACAGTGCAGCACTCACTCAGTACTGTCCCTCCGACAATGCGGCGTTCTCTCAGTACTGACCCTCCGACAGTGCAGCGCTCCCTCAGTACTGCCCCTCCCTCAATACGCCGCTCCCTCAGTACTGCCCCTCCGACAGTGGTGCTCTCCATCAGTACTGCCCCTCCGACAGTGCAGCACTCCCTCAATGCTGCCCCTCCGACAGTGCAGTGCTCCCTCAGTACTGCCCGATGACAGTGCAGCACTCCCTCAGTACTACCCCTCCGACACTGCTGCGCTCCCTCAGTACTGCCCCTCCGACACTGCTGCACTCCCTCAGTACTGCCTCTCCAACAGTGCGACGCTCCCTCAGTACTGACCCTCCGACAGAGCGGCGCTCCCTCAGTACTGTCCCTCCGACAGTGCGGCATTTCCTCGGTAATACCCCTCCGACAGTGCGGCGCTCCCTCAGTACTGCCCCTCAACAGTGCAGCCCTCCCTCAGTACTGCTCCTCCGACAGTGCAGCGCTCCCTCAGTACAGCCCCTCCTACAGTGCAGCGCTCCCAGAATATTGCCCCGAAGACAGTGCAGCGCCCCCTCAGTACTGCCCTTCCCACAGTGCAGCGCTTCCTCAGTACTGCCCGATCAGACAGTGCAGTGCTGCCTCAGTACTGCCCCCGCCACAGTGCAGCACTCCCTCAGTACTGCCCCTCCGACAGTGCAGCGCTCCCTCAGTACTGCCCCTCCGACAGTGCAGCGCTCCCTCAGTACTGCCCCTCTGACAGTGCAGCACTCACTCAGTACTGTCCCTCCGACAATGCGGCGTTCTCTCAGTACTGACCCTCCGACAGTGCAGCGCTCCCTCAGTACTGCCCCTCCCTCAATACGCCGCTCCCTCAGTACTGCCCCTCCGACAGTGGTGCTCTCCATCAGTACTGCCCCTCCGACAGTGCAGCACTCCCTCAATGCTGCCCCTCCGACAGTGCAGTGCTCCCTCAGTACTGCCCGATGACAGTGCAGCACTCCCTCAGTACTGCCCCTCCGACACTGCTGCGCTCCCTCAGTACTGCCCCTCCGACACTGCTGCACTCCCTCAGTACTGCCTCTCCGACAGTGCGACGCTCCCTCAGTACTGACCCTCCGACAGAGCGGCGCTCCCTCAGTACTGTCCCTCCGACAGTGCGGCATTTCCTCGGTAATACCCCTCCGACAGTGCGGCGCTCCCTCAGTACTGCCCCTCAACAGTGCAGCCCTCCCTCAGTACTGCTCCTCCGACAGTGCAGCGCTCCCTCAGTACAGCCCCTCCTACAGTGCAGCGCTCCCAGAATATTGCCCCGAAGACAGTGCAGCGCCCCCTCAGTACTGCCCTTCCCACAGTGCAGCGCTTCCTCAGTACTGCCCGATCAGACAGTGCAGTGCTGCCTCAGTACTGCCCCCGCCACAGTGCAGCGCTCCCTCAGTACTGCCCCTCCGACAGTGCAGCGCTCCCTCAGTACTGCCCCTCCGACAGTGCAGCGCTCCCTCAGTACTGCCCCTCTGACAGTGCGGCGCTCCCTCAGTACTGACCCTCCGACAGTGCAGCGCTCCCTCAGTACTGACCCTCCCACAATACGGCGCTCCCTCAGTTCTGCCCCTCCGACAGTGGTGCGCTCCCTCAGTACTGCCCCTCCGACAGTGCAACGCTCCCTCGCCCCTCCGACAGTGCAGCACTCCCTCAATGCTGCCCCTCCGACAGTGCAGCGCTCCCTCAGTTCTGCCCCTCCGACAGTGCAGCGCTCCCTCAGTGCTGCCCCTCCGACAGTGCGGCAATCACTCAGTACTGCCCCTTTGACAGTGCAGTGCTCCCTCAGTGCTGCCCGATGACAGTGCAGCGCTCCCTCAGTACTGCCCCTCCCACAGTGCAGCGCTCCCTCAGTACTGCCCCTCCGACAGAGCAATGCTCCCTCAGTACTGCCCCCCTCACAGTACAGCACTCCCTCAGTACTGCCCCTCCGACAGTGCAGCGCTCCCTCTGTACTGCCCATCCGACAGATCAGCGCTCCTTCAGTACTGACCCTCCCAGAGTGCAGCGCTCCCTGAGTACTGCCCCTCACACATTACGCCGCTCCCTCAATACTGCCCCTCCGACAGTGGTGCGCTCCCTCAATACAGCGCCTCCGACAGTGCAACGCTCCCTCAGTACTGCCCCTCTGTCAGTGCAGCGCTCCCTCCCTACTGCCCCTTTGACAGTGCAGTGCTCCCTCAGTACTGCCCGATGACAGTGCAGTGCTCCCTCAATACTGACCTTCCGACAGTGAAGCGCTCACTCAGTACTGACCCTCCAACATTGCAGCGCTCCCTCAGTACTGCCCTACCGACAGCACAACACTCAATACTGCCCCTCCGACAGTGCAGCACTCCCGCAGTGTTGCCCCATCCGACAGTGCAGCGATACTTCCGTACTGCCCCTCCAACAGTGCTGCGCTCCCTCAGTACTTTCCTTTCGACAGTGCGGCGCTCCCTCAGTACTGCCCCTCCGACACTGCTGTGCTCCCTCAGTACTGCCCCTCCGACAGTGCGGCGCTACCTCAGTACTGCCCCTCCCACAATACGGCCCTCCCTCAGTTCTGCCCCTCCGACAGAGGTGTGCTCCCTCAGTACTGCCTCTCCGACAGTGCAACGCTCCCTCAGTACTGCCCCTCCGACAGTGCGGCGCTCCCTCAGTACTGACCCTCCGACAGTGCGGCGCTCCCTCAGTACTGTCCTTCCGACAGTGCGGCACTGCCTTAGTAATGCCCCTCCGACAGTGCGGCGCCCCCTCAGTACTGACCCTCTGACAGTGCAGCCATCCCTCAGTACTGCCCCTCCGACAGTGCAGTGCTCCCTCAGTACTGCCCCTCCGATAGTGTGGCGCTGCCCAGAACTGCCCCTCCGACCGTGCAGACCTCCCTCAGTACTGCCCCTCCCACAGTGTAGTGCTCCCTCAGAACTGACCCTCCGACAGCGCAGCGCTCCCTCAGTACTGCCCCTCCGACAGTGCAGTGCTCCCTCAGTACTGCCCCTCCGACAGTGCAGCGCTCCTTTAGTACTGACCCTCCCACAGTGCAGCACTCCCTCAGTACTGCCCCTCCCACAATACAGCGCTCCCTCAGTACTGCCCCTCCGACAGTGCGGCGCTCCCTCAGTACTGACCCTCCTACAATGTTCCGCTCCTTCAGTACTGCCCCTCCGACAGTGCAGCGCTCCCTCAGTACTGCCCCTCTGACAGTGCGGCGCTCCCTCAGTACTGACCCTCCGACAGTGCGGCGCTCCCTCAGTACTGTCCCCCCGACAGTGCGGCATTCCCTGAGTAATGCCCCACTGACAGTGCGGCTCTCCCTCAGTACTGCCTCCGACGACAGTGCAGTTTTCCCTCAGTAATGCCACCTGTGACAGTGCAGCACCCCCTCAGTGCTGACCCTCCGACAGTGCAGCCCTCCCTCAGTACTGCCCCTTTGACAGTGCAGTGCTCCTTCAGTACTGCCTCTCCGACAGTGCAGTGCTCCATCAGTACTGCCCCTCCGACAGTGTGGCGCTCCCCAGTACTGCCCCTCCGACAGTGCAGACCTCCCTCAGTACTGCCCCTCCCACAGTGTAGCGCTCCCTCAGTACTGCCCCTCCCACAGTGTAGCGCTCCCTCAGTACTGAGCCTCGACAGTGCAGTGCTCCATCAGTACTACCCCTTTGACAGTGTAGTGCTCCCTCAGTGCGGCCCGATGACAGTTCAGCGCTCCCTCATTTCTGCCCCTCCCACAGTGCAGCGCTCCCTCAATACTGCCCCTCCGACAGTGCAGCGCTCCTTTAGTACTGACCATCCCACAGTGCAGCACTCTCTCAGTACTGGCCCTCCCACAATACAGCGCTCCCTCAGTACTGCTCCTCCGACAGTGCGGCGCTCCCTCAGTACTGACCCTCCTACAATGTTGCGCTCCTTCAGTACTGCCCCTCCGACAGTGCAGTGCTCCATCAGCACTGCCCCTCCGACAGTGCAGTGCTCCCTCAGTACTGCCCCTCCGACAGTGTGGCGCTCCCCAGTACTGCCCCTCCGACAGTGCAGACCTCCCTCAGTACTGCCCCTCCCACAGTGTAGCGCTCCCTCAGTACTGCCCCTCCGAAAGTGCAGCGCTCCCTCAGTACTGCCTCTCCGACAGTGCAGCGCTCCCTCAGTACTGACCCTCCTACAATGTTGCGCTCCTTCAGTACTGCCCCTCCGACAGTGCAGCGCTCCCTCAATATTGCCCCTCCGACAGTGCAGCGCTCCTTTAGTACTGACCCTCCTACAATGTTGCGCTCCTTTAGTACTGCCCCTCCCACAATACAGCGCTCCCTCAGTACTGCCCCTCCGACAGTGCGGCGCTCCCTCAGTACTGACCCTCCTACAATATTGCGCTCCTTCAGTACTGCCCCTCCGACAGTGCAGCGCTCCTTTAGTACTGACCCTCCCTCAGTTCAGCACTCCCTCAGTACTGCCCCTGCCACAATACAGCGCTCCCTCAGTATTGCCCCTCCGACAGTGCGGCGCTCCCTCAGTACTGCCCCACCGAAAGTGCAGCGCTGCCACAGTATTGATCCTCCGACAGTGCAGCACTCCGGCAGTATTGCCCCTCCGACAGTGCAGCGATACTTCCGTACTGCCCATCCAACAGTGCAGCGCTCGCTCAGTACTGCCCCTCCGACAGTGCAGGGCTTCCTCAGTACTGTCCCTCCTACAATGCGGTGCTCCCTCAGTACTGCCCCTCCGACAGTGCAGCGCTCCCTCAATATTGCTCTGCCGACAGTGCAGCGCTCCCTCAGTACTGCCCCTCCCACAGTGCAGCGCTCCCTCAGTACTGCCCCTCCCACAGTGCAGCGCTCCCTCAGTACTGCCCCTCCCACAATACGGCGCTTCCTCAGTACTGCCCCTCCGACACTGGTGCGCTCCCTCAGTACTGCCCCTCCGACAGTGCGGCGCTCCCTCAGTCCTGAACCTCCGACAGTGCAGCGCTCCCTCACTACTGCCCCTCCCACAATACGGCGCTCCCTCAGTACTGACCCTCCGACAGTTGTGCGCTCCCTCAATGCTGCCCATCCGACAGTGCAGCGCTCCCTTAGTTCTGCCCCTCCGACAGTGCAGCGCTCCCTCAGTACTGCCCCTCCGACAGTGCGGCGATCCCTCAATGCTGCACCTCCGACAGTGCAGCGCTCCCTCAGTTCTGCCGCTCCGATAGTGCAGCGCTCCCTCAGTACTGCCCCTCCGACAGTGCGGCGATCCCTCAGTACTGCCCCTCCGACAGTGCAGCGCTCCCTCCGTACTGCCCCTTTGACAATGCAGCGCTCCCTCAGTACTGCCCGATGACAGTGCAGCGCTCCCTCAGTACTGACCCTCCAACATTGCAGCGCTCCCTCAATACTGCCCCCCCACAATGCTGCACTCCCTCAGTACTGCCCCTCCGGCAGTGTGGCGTTCCCTCAGTACTGCCCCTCCGAAAGTGCGGCGTTCCCTCAGTACTGCCCCTCCCACAAGGTGGTGCTCCCTCAGTACTGACCCTCCGACAGTGCAGCGCTCCCTCAGTATTGATCCTCCGACAGTGAAGCACTCCCTTGATATTGCCCCTCCCACAATGCGACGCTCCCTCAATAGTGTTCCTCCCACAATACGGCACTCTCTCAGTATTGCCCCTCCGACAGTGCAGCACTCCCGCAGTGTTGCCTCATCCGACAGTGCAGCGATACTTCCGTACTGCCCCTCCAACAGTGCTGCGCTCCCTCAGTACTTTCCTTTCGACAGTGCGGCGCTCCCTCAGTACTGCCCCTCCGACACTGCTGTGCTCCCTCAGTACTGCCCCTCCGACAGTGCGGCGCTACCTCAGTACTGCCCCTCCCACAATACGGCCCTCCCTCAGTCCTGCCCCTCCGACAGAGGTGCGGTCCCTCAATACTGCCTCTCCGACAGTGCAACTCTCCCTCAGTACTGCCCCTCCGACAGTGTGGCGCTCCCTCAGTACTGACCCTCCGACAGTGCGGCGCTCCCTCAGTACTGTCCTTCCGACAGTGCGGCACTCCCTCAGTAATGCCCCTCCGACAGTGCGGCGCCCCCTCAGTACTGACCCTCCGACAGTGCAGTGCTCCCTCAGTACTGCCCCTCCGATAGTGTGGCGCTGCCCAGTACTGCCCCTCCGACCGTGCAGACCTCCCTCAGTACTGCCCCTCCCACAGTGTAGTGCTCCCTCAGAATTGACCCTCCGACAGTGCAGCGCTCCCTCAGCACTGCCCCTCCGACAGTGCAGTGCTCCCTCAGTACTGCCCCTCCGACAGTGCAGCGCTCCTTTAGTACTGACCCTCCCACAGTGCAGCACTCCCTCAGTACTGCCCCTCCCACAATACAGCGCTCCCTCAGTACTGCCCCTCCGACAGTGCAGCGCTCCCTCAGTACTGCCCCTCCGACAGTGCAGCGCTCCCTCAGTACTGCCCCTCCGACAGTGCAGCACTTCCTCAGTACTGCCCCTCCGACAGTGCAGCGCTCCATTAGTACTGTCCCTCCCACAGTGCAGCACTCCCTTAGTACTGCCCCTCCCACAATACAGCGCTCCCTCAGTACTGCCCCTCCGACAGTGCGGCGCTCCCTCAGTACTGCCCCTCTGACAGTGCAGTGCTCCTTCAGTACTGCCTCTCCGACAGTGCAGCGCTCCCTCAGTACTGCCCCTCCAACAGTGCAGCGCTCCCTCAGTACTGCCCCTCCGACAGTGCAGCGCTCCGTCAGTACTGCCCCTCCGACAGTGCAGTGCTCCCTCAGTACTGCCCCTCTGACAGTGCAGTGCTCTCTCAGTACTGCCCCTCTGACAGTGCAGTGCTCTCTCAGTACTGCCCCCCCCACAATGCCGCGCTCCGTCAGTACTGCCCCTCCGACAGTGCGGCGTTCTCTCAGTACTGCCCCTCCGACAGTGCAGCGCTCCCTCAGTACTGACCCACCGACAGTGCAGCGCTCCCTCAGCATTGATCCTCCGACAGTGCAGCACTCCCTCAGTACTGACCCTCCCACAATGCGATGCTCCCTCAATACCGCTCCTCCCAAAATGCGGCACTCCCTCAGTACTGCCCCTCCGACAGTGCAGCACTCCCTCAATATTGCCCCGCCGACAGTGCAGCGCTCCCTCAGTACTGCCCCTCCCACAGTGTAGCGTTCCCTCAGTACTGACCCTCGACAGTGCAGTGCTCCATCAATACTGCCCCTTTGACAGTGTAGTGCTCCCTCAGTACTGCCACTCTGACAGTGCAGTGCTCTCTCAGTACTGCCACCCCCACAATGCCGCACTCCGTCAGTACTGCCCCTCCGACAGTGTGGCATTCTCTCAGTACTGCCCCTCGGACAGTGCGGCGCTCCCTCAGTACTGAACCACCGACAGTGCAGCGCTCCCTCAGCATTGATCCTCCGACAGTGCAGCACTCCCTCAGTACTGCCCCTCCCACAGTGCGACGCTCCCTCAATACTGCTCCTCCAACAATGCGGCACTCTCTCAGTATTGCCCCTCCGACAGTGCAGCACTCCCACAGTATTGCCCCTCCGACAGTGCAGCGATACATCCGTACTACCCCTCCAACAGTGCAGCGCTCCCTCAGTACTGCCCCACCGACAGTGCAGGGCTTCCTCAGTACTGCCCCTCCGACAATGCGGCGCTCCCTCAATACTGCCCCCTCTGACAGTGCAGCGCTCCCTCAGTACAGTCCTTCTGACAGTGCGGCGCTCCCTCAGTACTGCCCCTCCCACAATATGGTGCTCCCTCAGTACTGCCACTCCGACAGTGGTGCGCTCCCTCAGTACTGCCTCTCCGACAGTGCAGCGCTCCCTCAGTACTGCCCCTCTGACAGTGCGGCGCTCCCTCAGTACTGACCCTCCGACAGTGCGGTGCTCCCTCAGTACTGTCCCCCCGACAGTGCGGCATTCCCTCAGTAATGCCCCTCTGACAGTGCGGCTCTCCCTCAGTACTGCCCCTCCAAAAGTGCAGCGCTCCCTCAGTACTGCCCCTCCGACAGTGCGGCGCTCCCTCAGTACTGCCTCCGACGACAGTGCAGTTTTCCCTCAGTAATGCCACCTGTGACAGTGCAGCACCCCATCAGTGCTGACCCTCCGACAGTGCAGCCCTCCCTCAGTACTGTCCCTCCGACAGTGCAGTGCTCCATCAGTACTGCCCCTCCGACAGTGCAGTGCTCCCTCAGTACTGCCCCTCCGACAGTGTGGCGCTCCCCAGTACTGCCCCTCCGACAGTGCAGACCTCCCTCAGTACTGCCCCTCCCACAGTGTAGCGCTCCCTCAGTACTGCCCCTCCGAAAGTGCAGCGCTCCCTCAGTACTGCCCCTCCGACAGTGCAGCGCTCCCTCAGTACTGCCCCTCCCACAGTGTAGCGCTCCCTCAGTACTGACCCTCGACAGTGCAGTGCTCCATCAGTACTGCCCCTTTGACAGTGTAGTGCTCCCTCAGTGCTGCCCGATGACAGTTCAGCGCTCCCTCATTTCTGCCCCTCCCACAGTGCAGCGCTCCCTCAGTACTGCCCCTCCGACAGTGCAGCGCTCCTTTAGTACTGACCATCCCACAGTGCAGCACTCCCTCAGTACTGCCCCTCCCACAATACAGCGCTCCCTCAGTACTGCTCCTCCGACAGTGCGGCGCTCCCTCAGTACCGACCCTCCTACAATGTTGCGCTCCTTCAGTACTGCCCCTCCGACAGTGCAGTGCTCCATCAGTACTGCCCCTCCGACAGTGCAGTGCTCCCTCAGTACTGCCACTCCGACAGTGTGGCGCTCCCCAGTACTGCCCCTCCGACAGTGCAGACCTCCCTCAGTACTGCCCCTCCCACAGTGTAGCGCTCCCTCAGTACTGCCCCTCCGAAAGTGCAGCGCTCCCTCAGTACTGCCCCTCCGACAGTGCAGCGCTCCCTCAATATTGCCCCGCCGACAGTGCAGCGCTCCTTTAGTACTGACCCTCCCACAGTGCAGCACTCCCTCAGTACTGCCCCTCCCACAATACAGCGCTCCCTCAGTACTGCCCCTCCGACAGTGCGGCGCTCCTTTAATACTGACCCTCCCTCAGTTCAGCACTCCCTCAGTACTGCCCCTGCCACAATACAGCGCTCCCTCAGTATTGCCCCTCCGACAGTGCGGCGCTCCCTCAGTACTGCCCCACCGAAAGTGCAGCGCTGCCACAGTATTGATCCTCCGACAGTGCAGCACTCCGGCAGTATTGCCCCTCCGACAGTGCAGCGATACTTCCGTACTGCCCATCCAACAGTGCAGCGCTCGCTCAGTACTGCCCCTCCGACAGTGCAGGGCTTCCTCAGTACTGTCCCTCCTACAATGCGGTGCTCCCTCAGTACTGCCACCTCTGACAGTGCAGCGCTCCCTCAGTACTGCCCCTCCGACAGTGCAGTGCTCCCTCAATATTGCCCCACCGACAGTGCAGCGCTCCCTCAGTACTGCCCCTCCCACAGTGCAGCGCTCCCTCAGTACTGCCCCTCCCACAGTGCAGCGCTCCCTCAGTACTGCCCCTCCCACAATACGGCGCTTCCTCAGTACTGCCCCTCCGACACTGGTGCGCTCCCTCAGTACTGCCCCTCCGACAGTGCGGCGCTCCCTCAGTCCTGAACCTCCGACAGTGCAGCGCTCCCTCAGTACTGCCCCTCCCACAATACGGCGCTCCCTCAGTACTGACCCTCCGACAGTTGTGAGCTCCCTCAATGCTGCCCATCCGACAGTGCAGCGCTCCCTCAGTTCTGCCCCTCCGACAGTGCAGCGCTCCCTCAGTACTGCCTCTCCGACAGTGCGGCGATCCCTCAATGCTGCACCTCCGACAGTGCAGCGCTCCCTCAGTTCTGCCCCTCCGATAGTGCAGCGCTCCCTCAGTACTGCCCCTCCGACAGTGCGGCGATCCCTCAGTACTGCCCCTCCGACAGTGCAGCGCTCCCTCCATACTGCCCCTTTGACAGTGCAGCGCTCCCTCAGTACTGCCCGATGACAGTGCAGCGCTCCCTCAGTACTGACCCTCCAACATTGCAGCGCTCCCTCAATACTGTCCCCCCACAATGCTTCACTCCCTCAGTACTGCCCCTCCGGCAGTGTGGCGTTCCCTCAGTACTGCCCCTCCGAAAGTGCGGCGTTCCCTCAGTACTGCCCCTCCCACAAGGTGGTGCTCCCTCAGTACTGACCCTCCGACAGTGCAGCGCTCCCTCAGTATTGATCCTCCGACAGTGAAGCACTCCCTTGATATTGCCCCTCCCACAATGCGACGCTCCCTCAATAGTGCTCCTCCCACAATACGGCACTCTCTCAGTATTGCCCCTCCGACAGTGCAGCACTCCCGCAGTGTTGCCTCATCCGACAGTGCAGCGATACGTCCGTACTGCCCCTCCAACAGTGCTGCGCTCCCTCAGTACTTTCCTTTCGACAGTGCGGCGCTCCCCCAGTACTGCCCCTCCGACACTGCTGTGCTCCCTCAGTACTGCCCCTCCGACAGTGCGGCGCTACCTCAGTACTGCCCCTCCCACAATACGGCCCTCCCTCAGTTCTGCCCCTCCGACAGAGGTGCGCTCCCTCAGTACTGCCTCTCCGACAGTGCAACTCTCCCTCAGTACTGCCCCTCCGACAGTGTGGCGCTCCCTCAGTACTGACCCTCCCACAATGCGACGCTCCCTCAATAGTGCTCCTCCCACAATACGGCAATCTCTCAGTATTGCCCCTCCGACAGTGCAGCACTCCCGCAGTGTTGCCTCATCCGACAGTGCAGCGATACGTCCGTACTGCCCCTCCAACAGTGCTGCGCTCCCTCAGTACTTTCCTTTCGACAGTGCGGCGCTCCCCCAGTACTGCCCCTCCGACACTGCTGTGCTCCCTCAGTACTGCCCCTCCAACAGTGCGGCGCTACCTCAGCACTGCCCCTCCCACAATACGGCCCTCCCTCAGTTCTGCCCCTCCGACAGAGGTGCGCTCCCTCAGTACTGCCTCTCCGACAGTGCAACTCTCCCTCAGTACTGCCCCTCCGACAGTGTGGCGCTCCCTCAGTACTGACCCTCCCACAATGCGACACTCCCTCAATAGTGCTCCTCCCACAATACGGCAATCTCTCAGTATTGCCCCTCCGACAGTGCAGCACTCCCGCAGTGTTGCCTCATCCGACAGTGCAGCGATACTTCCGTACTGCCCCTCCAACAGTGCTGCGCTCCCTCAGTACTTTCCTTTCGACAGTGCGGCGCTCCCTCAGTACTGCCCCTCCGACACTGCTGTGCTCCCTCAGTACTGCCCCTCCGACAGTGCGGCGCTACCTCAGTACTGCCCCTCCCACAATACGGCCCTCCCTCAGTTCTGCCCCTCCGACAGAGGTGCGCTCCCTCAGTACTGCCTCTCCGACAGTGCAACTCTCCCTCAGTACTGCCCCTCCGACAGTGTGGCGCTCCCTCAGTACTGACCCTCCGACAGTGCGGCGCTCCCTCAGTACTGTCCTTCTGACAGTGCGGCACTCCCTCAGTAATGCCCCTCCGACAGTGCGGCGCCCCCTCAGTACTGACCCTCTGACAGTGCAGCCATCCCTCAGTACTGCCCCTCCGACAGTGCAGTGCTCCCTCAGTACTGCCCCTCCGATAGTGTGGCGCTGCCCAGTACTGCCCCTCCGACCGTGCAGACCTCCCTCAGTACTGCCCCTCCCACAGTGTAGTGCTCCCTCAGAACTGACCCTCCGACAGTGCAGCGCTCCCTCAGTACTGCCCCTCCGACAGTGCAGTGCTCCCTCAGTACTGCCCCTCCGACAGTGCAGCGCTCCCTCAGTACTGCCCCTCTGACAGTGCAGCGCTCCTTTAGTACTGACCCTCCCACAGTGCAGCACTCCCTCAGTACTGCCCCTCCCACAATACAGCGCGCCCTCAGTACTGCCCCTCCGACAGTGCGGCGCTCCCTCAGTACTGACCCTTCTACAATGTTGCGCTCCTTCAGTACTGCCCCTCCGACAGTGCAGCGCTCCCTCAGTACTGCCCCTCCGACAGTGCAGCACTTCCTCAGTACTGCCCCTCCGACAGTGCAGCGCTCCATTAGTACTGTCCCTCCCACAGTGCAGCACTCCCTCAGTACTGCCCCTCCCACAACACAGCGCTCCCTCAGTACTGCCCCTCCGACAGTGCGGCGCTCCCTCAGTACTGCCCCTTTGACAGTGCAGTGCTCCTTCAGTACTGCCTCTCCGACAGTGCAGCGCTCCCTCAGTACTGCCCCTCCAACAGTGCAGCGCTCCCTCAGTACTGCCCCTCCGACAGTGCAGCGCTCCGTCAGTACTGCCCCTCCGACAGTGCAGTGCTCCCTCAGTACTGCCCCTCTGACAGTGCAGTGCTCTCTCAGTACTGCCTCTCTGACAGTGCAGTGCTCTCTCAGTACTGCCCCCCCCACAATGCCGCGCTCCGTCAGTACTGCCCCTCCGACAGTGCGGCGTTCTCTCAGTACTGCCCCTCCGACAGTGCAGCGCTCCCTCAGTACTGACCCACCGACAGTGCAGCGCTCCCTCAGCATTGATCCTCCGACAGTGCAGCACTCCTCAGTACTGACCCTCCCACAATGCGATGCTCCCTCAGTACCGCTCCTCCCAAAATGCGGCACTCTCTCCGTATTGCCCCTCCGATAGTGCAGCACTCCCTCAGTACTGCCCCACCGACAGTGCAGCGCTCCCTCAGTACTGCCCCTCCGACAGTGCAGCGCTCCCTCAGTACTGCCCCTCCGACAGTGCAGCGCTCCCTCAATATTGCCCCACCGACAGTGCAGCGCTCCCTCAGTACTGACCCTCCCACAATACAGCGCTCTCTCAGTACTGCCCCTCCAACAGTGCGGCGCTCCCTCAGTACTGACCCTCCTACAATGTTGCGCTCCTTCAGTACTGCCCCTCCGACAGTGCAGCGCTCCCTCAGTACTGCCCCTCCGACAGTGCAGTGCTCCCTCAGTACTGCCACTCTGACAGTGCAGTGCTCTCTCAGTACTGCCACCCCCACAATGCCGCACTCCGTCAGTACTGCCCCTCCGACAGTGTGGCATTCTCTCAGTACTGCCCCTCCGACAGTGCAGCACTCCCTCAGTACTGCCCCTCCCACAGTGCGACGCTCCCTCAATACTGCTCCTCCAACAATGCGGCACTCTCTCAGTATTGACCCTCCGACAGTGCAGCACTCCCACAGTATTGCCCCTCCGACAGTGCAGCGATACATCCGTACTACCCCTCCAACAGTGCAGCGCTCCCTCAGTACTGCCCCTCCGACAATGCGGCGCTCCCTCAATACTGCCCCCTCTGACAGTGCAGCGCTCCCTCAGTACAGTCCTTCCGACAGTGCGGCGCTCCCTCAGTACTGCCCCTCCCACAATATGGCGCTCCCTCAGTACTGCCCCTCCGACAGTGGTGCGCTCCCTCAGTACTGCCTCTCCGACAGTGCAGCGCTCCCTCAGTACTGCCCCTCTGACAGTGCGGCGCTCCCTCAGTACTGACCCTCCGACAGTGCGGCGCTCCCTCAGTACTGTCCCCCCGACAGTGCGGCATTCCCTCAGTAATGCCCCTCCAACAGTGCGGCTCTCCCTCAGTACTGCCCCTCCAACAGTGCAGCGCTCCCTCAGTACTGCCCCTCCGACAGTGCGGCGCTCCCTCAGTACTGCCTCCGACGACAGTGCAGTTTTCCCTCAGTAATGCCACCTGTGACAGTGCAGCACCCCCTCAGTGCTGACCCTCCGACAGTGCAGCCCTCCCTCAGTACTGCCCCTCTGACAGTGCGGCGCTCCCTCAGTACTGCTCCTCTGACAGTGCAGCCCTCCCTCAGTACTGTCCCTCCGACAGTGCGGCGCTCCCCCAGTACTGCCCCTCCGACAGTGCAGCGCTCCCTCAGTACTGCCCCTCTGACAGTGCAGCCCTCCCTCAGTACTGCCCCTCTGACAGTGCAGCGCTCCCTCAGTACTGCCCCTCTGACAGTGCTGCGCTCCCTCAGTACTGACACTCCGACAGTGCGGCGCTCCCTCAGTACTGACACTCCGACAGTGCTGCGCTCCCTCAGTACTGACACTCCGACAGTGCGGCGCTCCCTCAGTACTGACACTCCGACAGTGCAGCGCTCCCTCAGTACTGTCCCTCCAACAGTGCTGCACTCCTCCGTGTATGAGGGTTTCAGCAGCGGATGAGCTGAAGCAGGGGCCGAGACGGGCGATATTACGGAGGTGGAAATAGGCGGTCTTAGTTATACCACAGATATGTGGTCGCAAGCTCATTTCAGGGTCAAAAAAAGGTTCCGAACAGTCTGGTTCAGCCTCAGACAGATGTTCGGGAGAGGGCTGGATTGAGTGGCTACGGAACGGAGTTTGTGGCGGGAACCGTAAACAATCCGGCGGTCTTCCCAATATTTAATTGGAGAAATTTTTTGCTCATCCAGAACTGGTGTCGAACAGTCTGACAATTTTGAGACCGCGGAGGGATTCCATTGGATATACGGCACAGAAACAGGCCATTCGGCCCAACCAGTCCATGCCGGTGTTTATGCTCCACTCGAGCCTCCTCCCGTCTTTCCTCATCTAAATCTATCAGCATAACCCTCGATTCCCTTCTCCCTCATATGCTTGTCTAGCCTCCCCTTAAATGCATCGATACTATTCGCTTCAGCCACTCCCTGTGGCAGCGAGTTCCACATTCTCACCACTCTCTGGGTAAAGAAGTTTCTTCTGAATTCCCTATTGGATTTCTTGGTGACTATCTTATATTGAGGCCTCTAGTTATGCTCTTCCCCACAAGTGGAAACATTCTCTCTGTATCCACTCTATCAACATTTTTCATAATTTTAAAGCCCTCTATTAGGTCACCCCTCAGCCTTCTGTTTTCAAGAGAAAAGAGACCCAGCCTGTTCATCCTTTCCTGATATGTATACCCTCGCATTTCTGGTATCATCCTTGTAAATCTTCTCTGCACCCTCTCCAGTGCCTCTATATCCTTTTTATAATATGGCGACCAGAACTGTACGTAGTACTGCAAGTGTGGTCTAACCAAGGTTCGATACAGGTTTAGCATAACTTCACTACTTTTCAATTCTATACCTCGAGAAATAAACCCTAGTGCTTGGTTTGCTTTTTTTATGGCCTTGCTAACCTGTGTCGCAACTTTTAGTGATTTGTGTATTTGTACTCCGAGATCCCTTTGTTCCTCTACCCCACCGAGACTCGCACCCTCCAAGTGATAAGTGACCTCCCCATTCTTCCTACCAAAATGTGATACCTCACATTTATCTGTGTTGAACTTCATTTGCCAATTATATGCCCATTCTGCAAGTTTATTAATGTCCTCCTGTAATTTGTTGCCGTCCTCCTTAGTATTGACTGTCTCCCCCAATTTGGTGTCATCCGCAAATTTAGAAATTGTGTTTTTGAACCCGAAGTCTAAATCCTTGAGCGAAGAGGTAGTGAGGTAGAGCTGGGTGTCGTCAGCGTACATGTGGAAACTGACGCTGTGTTTTCAGATGATGTCACCGAGGGGCAGCATTTAGATGAGAGGTAGGAGGGGCCCAAGGATAGATCCTTGGGGGACACCAGAGGTAATGATGCGGGAGCGGGAAGAGAAGCTGTTGTAGGTGATTCTCTGGCTACGATTAGATACCTGGGACACGCACTGGCTGCACCACGGAGGACGGGATGGACGAGACGGGACGGAGAGAAGAGAAATTCAGATGGATTGGCCTTCACAATGTATAAACATGAAAGATATGAGGGGAAAGGGTCGGACCCCTTGAGGGAGGGGCTCCAACACTCAAGAAGCTCGACACCATCCAGGACAAAGCAGCCCGCTTGATTGGCACCCCATCCACCACCTTAAACATTCACTCCCTCCACCACCAGCGTACCGTGGCTGCAGTGTGTACCATCTACAAGATGCACTGCAGCAACTCGCCAAGGCTTCTTCGGCAGCACCTCCCAAACCCGCGACCTCTTCCACCTAGAGGGACAAGGGCAGCAGGCGCATGGGAACACCACCGCCTCCAAGTTCCCCTCCAGGTCACACACCATCCTGACTTGGAAATATATCAGCCGATCCTTCATCGTCGCTGGGTCAAAATCTTTCACCACACGGACTGCAGCGGTTCAAGAAGGCGGCTCACCACCACCTTCTCAAGGGCAACTAGGGATGGGCAATAAATGCCAGCTGGCCTTGCCAGCGACGCCCACATCATATAAACGAATTAAAATCTGTATGTTTAGACAAAGAACTCGACATTAGGGGTACCTAGGCACCTAAAATATATATGGTTATGCGAATGAAATTGTGACGCAAATAATAGTGTTTATATGATTTGTATTCAAGCTAGAGACAAGTAAAGATACCTTGGCATGGACCTAGATGATAAAGTTCGTACGGGCGGCTGAAATTCTAGACAATAGCAAAATACTGCGGATGCTGGAAATCCGAAATAACAACAGAAAACGCTGGAAAAACTCAGCAGGTCAGGCAGCATCGGTGGCGAGAGAAACAGAGTTAACGTTTCAGGTCGAAGACCCTTCGTCAGAACTGAGAAAAAAAGCAGGAAATGAAACAGATTAAACAGATCATCTTCCGATTCGGCACTTTGCAGCCTTCCGGACTCAATATCGAGTTCAACAATTACAGATCATAACCTCGGCCCCTATTACATTTTTACTTATATTTTTTTCCACCCCTTTGTTTTGGGTCTTTCCTTCCCCCCCCCCCTTTCCTTTTGTTTCTCTCTCCCACATGGCAACTGTCTCCCATTCTGCCAGTACACTTCACACCTACTCTGAGCCGTCTTTTGTCTCCACTTGTCCTATTACCATCTCGTCTGGTTTTGAATACCTCTTAATGTCCCTTCACTTCTTTTGTTCTTTCCTTTCCAGTTTGAAAAAGGGTTGGACCCGAAACGTCGACTCTAATTTCTCTCCACGGATGTTGCCTGGCCTGCTGAGTTTTTCCAGCATTTTCTGTTGTTATTTCGGATTTCCAGCATCCGCAGTATTTTACTATCGGATTAAAAAGCAAGTTTGGGGGGGCTGGGAAATGGGGGAGGGGAGGGAATGAAAGAACAAAAGGGAAGGTCAGTGATAGGATAGAAAGCAGGAGAGATAAAGAGACATTAAGAGATCTTGAAGGCAAGAGGTGGTGGTGATGGGACAGGTAAAGGGACAAAGGATGGCTCTGGATGAAGTGTGAATGGTCCTGGCAGAATAAAGGACAGCTGCCACGTGGGAGGGATCTGAAATTGTGGATTAAAAAAAAGGGTTAATGTACCTTGTTTTAAGGGGAACCTCAATAGGTTAAATGGTCCTGTCCATATTCTACCCCAGGCCCAACCCTAAAGAGCCCTCAGCTCAGACAGTGGAGCGGAGGGCTCCAGAGGGTGGATCCATGCGGTCTTCGGTCGAACACGCTTGCGCATTTCAGGAAGAGCACGGAATAGAAACATAGAAGATAGGAGCAGGAGTCGGCCATTCGGCCCCTCGAGCCTGCTCCGCCATTCAATGAGATCATGGCTGATCATCCAAACTCAGTACCCTGTCCCTGCCTTCTCCCCATATCCCTTGATCCCTTTAGCCTTAAGAAATATATCGAACTCCTTCTTGAATATATTTAATGAATTAGCCTCAACTGTCTTCTGTGGTAGAGAATTCCATAGGTTCACCACTCTCTGGGTGAAGAAATTCCTCATCTCATTCCTAAATGGCTTACCCCTTATCCTTGGACTGTGACCCCTGGTTCTGGACTCCCCGGCCATCAGGAACATCCTTCCTGCATCTAGTCTGTCCAGTCCTGTTAGAATTTTATAAGTTTCAATGAGATCCCCTCTCATTCTTCTAAACTCCAGCGAGTGGAAGCCCAATCGACCCAATCTCTCCTCATACGTCATTCCTGCCATCCCAGGGATCAGTCTGGTGAATCTTCGCTGCACTCCTTCCATGGCAAGTACATCCTTCCTCAGATAAGGCGACCAAAACTGCACACAATACTCAAGGTGCGGTCTCACCAAGGCCCTGTACAGCTGCAGCAGAATAAGGAGAGTTCTTCATGCACGCCAGCCGTCTGGCCAATCGGGTCCTGTACCAGCTGCTTGTCACGGTCGTATGTTTTTGCTGTATAACTAGTGTGTTATATTCCGTCGGCAGTGGGGAAAGAGTTAAACCGACGTCGCTGGCAGGTTCACTGAATGGTGTAAGGAAGTTAGGGACTAACATGAAAGACCACATCCATAAAGAAACGGTCAAGATAAGCTGACCTTTGAAAGCTGGACAAAGCAATTAAATGCAGACAGAGTGTCTGGAATTTCAGCTGCCCGTAAGAACTTTGGCCCAGAACTTCGGGTCCCCACGGGTGAGTACGCGCTGGGCACTCATCCGTAGGCCCAACGGAAGTGCCGCTTTCGTGCATGCACTGCGCACGCGCAGGAAACCGGAACTTCCGTTCCCTTAAAGGAAGGGGTTCAGAGGTCGAACGCGTGCGCCGGAAGGCAGCGCGTGCGCCTGGAACTTCCATTTTTTTTCCAGGTAAGTCCTGCTTTTAACAAGGTAAGTGGTGAATCAAGTAAAATTAAAACATTTTTTCCACAGGTTTATTATTTTTAAATACTTTAAAGAAAGCTAAGTTTATTTTTAGCCCCGTTAGAAAATTTAATTAATTTTTACAAAAATTAAAATTGTTTAAAAGTTATTTTATGTAATTCATAGTTATTTTAAAAATGTGAATTAAAAAAAATGTATTTGAAGTTTTAGTTATGTTTTGGGGCTGAATTGTATTCATAGATTTGACAGGTCTTCCTGTCAAATCTATGAATAGAGATTCCCTACTACCATTGGCTCTCCATGGCCCACGTGATCCCAGGGGACGCTTCGAACTTAACTGCGCCCCTGGGATACACAAGCACTGTGCGCCGGCAGTTGGAGCAGGCCTAGGATCGGAATCCCACGCGGGCCCACAGCACAACGCCCGGGGGGGTAAGGTAAGTGCAGGTCGGAGGCTTGCACCCGCGGGAAGCCCCCGACCCGAATTTCTGGGCCTTTATCATCTAGGTCCATTCCAAGGTATCTTTTAATCAGCATTCAAGCAGTTTGAGTGAGTAATTAAGGAGGCAGCTTACATATGTTTACATTAAGATTTGTAAGCTGCATGCGGGCCAAGATCCAAGCAGGTGTCAGGAATGAGTTGTGCAGGAGTCTGTCATGTGTATTTTAATGTGACCATTAAATAGGTGCACCAACGTCAGTGTTCTCGCTCAGGCCAACATCCCCAGCATCGAAGCTCTAACCACGCTCGATCAGCTCCGATGGACGGGTCACATTGTCCGCATGCCCGATACGAGACTCCCAAAACAAGCGCTCTACTCGGAGCTCCAGCACGGCAAGAGAGCCCCAGGTGGGCCGAGGAAACGCTTCAAGGACACCCTCAAAGCCTCCTTGAAAAAGTGCAACATCCCCACCGACACCTGGGAATCCCTGGCCCAAGACCACACAAAGTGGAGGAGAAGCATCCGGGAAGACGCCGAACACCTCGAGTCTCTTCGCTGGGAGCAAGCGGAAGCCAAGCGCAAGGAGCGCAAGTCAACCCAAGCACCCCACCCACCCGCCCCTTCAACCACCGTCTGCCCCACCTGTGACAGAGATTGTCGGTCCCGCATCGGACTCATCAGTCACCTGAGGACTCATTTTTAATGTGGAAGCAAGTGATCCTGGGTTCTGCCTAAGAGAGAGAAAGATTTTAATGTATAAAAATGTAGTGATTGCTGTGGCAACTTGGAAAAGTTTGGCTAAGACAGAGCAGACCGTCTCCCCACCGGTGTAATAAAGAAAACTTGATTATCGATCTAAAACCTTGTGCTGAGTGTTGGTTTAAAATACTCAACACGTCTTAAACTCCGATTAAACACAATATGCTCACCATATTGGTTTGCACGTGATCCTGATTATTTGAAAGCCCAGAGATAAGTTAATCTCTGAAGGGACGCCGCACTGTGAGAGGGTCAGTACTGAGGGAGCGCTGCACTGTCGGAGGGGCAGTACTGAGGGAGCGCCGCACTGTGAGAGGGTCAGTACTGAGGGAGCGCTGCACTGTGAGAGGGTCAGTACTGAGGGAGCGCTGCACTGTCGGAGGGGCAGTACTGAGGGAGCGCCGCACTGTCGGAGGGACAGTACTGAGGGAGCACTGCACTGTCGGAGGGGTAGTACTGAGTGAGCGCCGCACTGTCGGAGGGGCAGTACTGAGTGAGCGCCGCACTGTCGGAGGGACAGTACTGAGTGAGCGCCGCACTGTCAGAGGAACAGTACTGAGGGAGCGCTGCACTGTCGGAGGAACAGTACTGAGGGAGCGGTGCACTGTCGGAGGGGCAGTACTGAGGGAGCGCCGCACTGTCGGAGGGGCAGTACTGAGGAAGCGCCGCACTGTGAGAGGGTCAGTACTGAGGGAGCGCTGCACTGTCGGAGGGACAGTACTGAGTGAGCGCCGCACTGTCAGAGGGACAGTACTGAGGGAGCGCCGCACTGTCGGAGGTGCAGTACTGAGGGAGCGCTGCACTGTCGGAGGGGCAGTACTGAGTGAGCGCCGCACTGTCGGAGGGGTAGTACTGAGTGAGCGCCGCACTGTCGGAGGGGCAGTACTGAGTGAGCGCCGCACTGTCGGAGGGACAGTACTGAGTGAGCGCCGCACTGTCAGAGGAACAGTACTGAGGGAGCGCTGCACTGTCGGAGGAACAGTACTGAGGGAGCGGTGCACTGTCGGAGGGGCAGTACTGAGGGAGCGCCGCACTGTCGGAGGGGCAGTACTGAGGAAGCGCCGCACTGTGAGAGGGTCAGTACTGAGGGAGCGCTGCACTGTCGGAGGGACAGTACTGAGTGAGCGCCGCACTGTCGGAGGAACAGTACTGAGGGAGCGGTGCACTGTCGGAGGGGCAGTACTGAGGGAGCGCCGCACTGTCGGAGGGGCAGTACTGAGGAAGCGCCGCACTGTGAGAGGGTCAGTACTGAGGGAGCGCTGCACTGTCGGAGGGACAGTACTGAGTGAGCGCCGCACTGTCAGAGGGACAGTACTGAGGGAGCGCCGCACTGTCGGAGGTGCAGTACTGAGGGAGCGCTGCACTGTCGGAGGGGCAGTACTGAGTGAGCGCCGCACTGTCGGAGGGGTAGTACTGAGTGAGCGCCGCACTGTCGGAGGGGCAGTACTGAGTGAGCGCCGCACTGTCGGAGGGACAGTACTGAGTGAGCGCCGCACTGTCAGAGGAACAGTACTGAGGGAGCGCTGCACTGTCGGAGGAACAGTACTGAGGGAGCGGTGCACTGTCGGAGGGGCAGTACTGAGGGAGCGCCGCACTGTCGGAGGGGCAGTACTGAGGAAGCGCCGCACTGTGAGAGGGTCAGTACTGAGGGAGCGCTGCACTGTCGGAGGGACAGTACTGAGTGAGCGCCGCACTGTCAGAGGGACAGTACTGAGGGAGCGCCGCACTGTCGGAGGTGCAGTACTGAGGGAGCGCTGCACTGTCGGAGGGGCAGTACTGAGTGAGCGCCGCACTGTCGGAGGGGCAGTACTGAGGGAGCGCTGCACTGTCGGAGGGGCAGTACTGAGTGAGCGCCGCACTGTCGGAGGGACAGTACTGAGGGAGCGCTGCACTGTCGGAGGGACAGTACTGAGGGAGCGCTGCACTGTCGGAGGGGGCTGTACTGAGGGAGCGCTGTACTGAGGGAGCGCTGCACTGTCGGAGGGGCAGTACTGAGTGAGCGCCGCACTGTCGGAGGAACAGTACTGAGGGAGCGGTGCACTGTTGGAGGGACAGTACTGAGGGAGCGCTGCACTGTCGGAGGGACAGTACTGAGGGAGCGCTGCACTGTCGGAGGGGGCTGTACTGAGGGAGCGCTGTACTGAGGGAGCGCTGCACTGTCGGAGAGGCAGTACTGAGGAAGCACTGCACTGTCGGAGGGGCAGTACTGAGGGAGCGCTGCACTGTTGGAGGGGCAGTACAGAGGGAACGCTGCACGGTCGGAGGGGCAGTACTGAGGGAGCGCCGCACGGTCGGAGGGGCAGTACTGAGGGAGCGCCGCACTGTCAGAGGGGCGGTACTGAGGGAGCGCTGCACTGTCGGAGGGGCAGTACTGAGGGAGCGCCGCACTGTCAGAGGGGCAGTACTGAGGGAGTGCTGCACTGTCGGAGGGGCAGTACTGAGGGAGCGCCGCAGTGTCGGGAGGGGCAGTACTGAGGGAGCGCTTCACTGTCGGGAGGGGCAGTACAGAAGAAAAATCACAACTGAAGCACGGAGATTGGAGTGTCGGGGAGCCTGAGGAAACAAGCTGACCGTGGAAATTCGGAGGGAAGGCCCGTAATCAGAGCGGAGCAAACACCACGAGCGGAAGCATAATGACTCACTTTATTGCAACGGGTGGACTGTTTTTATTGAAACAAGGTGTCACTGGATGACTCGCGCATTCTTGACTCAATTCCAAAGCCTGAGGTGAGGAAGCTGGTGAACCGGGCCGGCCGCTGTTTAGTCGTCTGCCGTGATGCTCACTACTCAGCCTCGCTGTCCTCCGTCCCCCACCCTCGAGAGACGGCGCTCCCAACTCCATAAATCAAGCAGAACGTCACAGGGAGCAACATCCTGTGGGCTACGATTGGTGGGTTCCAGGCGATCGAACGACACCCTCCCGTCCCGCCAAACCTGGCGTCGTCCTCTTCAGACCCGCCCGGCCCCCACTCCCGGGGGGAAGGAGGGGGTCAGGAAACGGGCCTCAGCCTTCGGAGAACAGGCGATAGGCGGCCAGCAGCTCGGGGTCGCTGAACTGCGGCACAAGGTTTATCCGCAGAATCTCGCTGAATCCTTCGCTGAGGGCCGGTACCACGTATCGCTTCCTGTGAGGGAGGGCAGGGGGCGGGGGAGAGAGAGGACAGAGGGGGGGGGAGAGGGGAGGAGAGGAGAGAGTGGGGTGGAGGGGAGAGAGGGGAAGGAGAGGAGAGAGGGGAGGAGGGGCGAGAGGGGAGAGAGGGGGGTGGGGAGAAAAAAAACACGAGTGAAGATTTAAAATGGGGGCTGTAAAACTGACCGAGTACAGATTCACTTGACCTCCCCTCGGCCCCCCGCCCCAATGACCCCCTTTCGAGGGCTGGATTACAAAAGGGGGGGAAGTTGTGCTCCAGTTGTCTAAAGCTCCACCTGGAGTCACTGTGTTCAGTTCTGGGCACCGTCCCTCAGGGAGGCTGTATTGGTTCTTGGAGGGGCCGCAGCACAGGTTCACCAGACTCATACCAGGGCTAAAAGGCTTAAATGCTGAGGACAGGTTGCACAGACTAGGCTGGTATTCCCTCGAGTCTAGAAGATTAAGGGGTGATCTGATCGAGGGGTTTGAAGATGATTTCTGAAAACCAATCCATCTCGCATTGACATCTCCTCTTTCTGCCCCTGTCTGGCGTGTACTAGGTTGAAATGTGAAATAAGGTGTTAGCTGTGGCTCAGTGGGTCACACACGCTCTCACTCGCCTCCGAGTCAGAAGGTTGTGGGTTCAAGTCCCACTCCAGGGACTTGAGCACAAAAATCTAGGCTGACACTCCCAGTGCAGTGCTGAGGGAGTGCCGCACTGTCGGAGGGAGGGGCAGTACTGAGGGAGCGCCGCACTGTCGGAGGGAGGGGCAGTACTGAGGCAGCACCGCACTGTCGGAGGGGCAGTGCTGAGGGAGCGCTGCACTGTCGGAGGGGCAGTACTGTGGGAGTGCTGCACTGTCGGAGGGGCAGTACTGAGGGAGCACCGCACTGTCGGAGGGGCAGTACTGAGGGAGCGCTGCACTGTCGGAGGGGCAGTACTGTGGGAGTGCTGCACTGTCGGAGGGGCAGTACTGAGGGAGCACCGCACTGTCGGAGGGGCAGTACTGAGGGAGCGCTGCACTGTCGGAGGGTCAGTACTGAGGGAGCGCCGCACTGTCGGAGGGTCAGTACTGAGGGAGCGCCGCACTGTTGGAGGAGCAGTGCTGAGGGAGTGCCGCACTGTCGGAGGGGGCAGTACTGAGGAAGCGCCGCACTGTCGGAGGGGGCAGTACTGAGGGAGTGCCGCACTGTTGGAGGGGGCAGTACTGAGGGAGCGCTGCACTATCGGAAGGGCAATACTGAGGGAGCGCCGCACTGTCGGAGGGGCAGTACTGAGGGAGCACTGCACTGTCGGAGGGGCAGTACTGAGGGAGCGCCGCACTGTCGGAGGGGCAGTACTGAGGGAGCACTGCACTGTCGGAGGGTCAGTACTGAGGGAGCGCTGCACTGTCGGAAGGGCAGTACTGAGGGACCGCTGCACTGTCGGACGTGCCATGTTTCATATGAATCATTAAACAAAGGCCCTCGTCTGTCCTCTCAGGTAGACGTAAGCGATCCCATGGCCACTTATCCAGGCAAGGAGAGTATTCCATCGCACTCCTGACTTGTGCCTTGTAGATGGTGGAAAGGCTTTGGGGAGTCAGGAGGTGAGACACTCGCTGCAGAATACCCAGCCTCTGACCTGCTCTTGTTGCCACAGTATTGAAGTGGCTGGTCCAGTTACGTTTCTGGTCAATGGTGACCCCCAGGATGTTGATGGTGGGGAATTTGGCGATGGTAATACCGTTGAATGTCATGGGAGTTGGATAAGATTTCTCTTGTTGATGCTGGCCATTGCCTGACACTTCTGTGGTGCGAATGTTACCTGCCACTTAACAGTCCGAGCCTGAATGTCATCCAGGTCTTGTTGCATGCGGGCATGGACTGCTTCATTATCTGAGGAGTTGTGAATGGTGCTGAACACTGTGCAGTCATCAGCGAACATCCCCATTTCTGACCTTATGTTGGAAGGAAGGTCATTGATGAAGCAGCTGAAGGTGGTTGGGCCTAGGACACTGCCCTGAGGAACTCCTGCAGCGATGTCCTGGGGCTGTGATGATTAACCTTCAACCACCTTCCTTTGTGCTAGGTATGACTCCAGCCAGTGGAGCGTTTTCCCCATGATTCCCATTGACTTCAGTTTTACTAGGGCTCCTTGATGCCAGACTCGGTCAAATGCTGCCTTGATGTCAAGGGCAGTCACTCTCACCTCACCTCTGGAATTCAGCTCCTTTGTCCATGTTTGGACCAAGGCTGTAATGAGGTCGGGAGCCGAGTGGTCCTGGTGGAACCCAAACCTGTTGAGCATTTGTGCGATTGTTCACAGTAACTTTCGAGCTGCCAAGACGTTGCTTTGGCGAACTTAGAATATAACTTCAGAATATGGCAGGCTAGCAATACTGTGGCAACAAGAGCGGGTCAGAGGCTGGGTATTCTGCGGCGAGTGTCTCACCTCCTGACTCCCCAAAGCCTTTCCACCATCTACAAGGCACAAGTCAGGAGTGTGATGGAACACTCTCCACTTACCTGGATGAGTGCAGCTCCAACAACACTCAACAAGCTCGACACCATCCAGGACAAAGCAGCCCGCTTGATTGGCACCCCATCCACCACCTTAAACATTCCCTCCCTCCACCACCGGCGTACCGTGGCTGCAGTGTGTACCATCTACAAGATGCACTGCAGCAACTCGCCAAGGCTTCTTCGGCAGCACCTCCCAAACCCGCGACCTCTCCCACCTAGAAGGACAAGGGCAGCAGGCGCACGGGAACACCACCACCTCCAAGTTCCCCTCCAAGTCACACACCATCCTGACTTGGAAATATACCGGCCGATCCTTCATCGTCGCTGGGTCAAAATCCTGGAACTCCCTCCCTAACAGCACTGTGGGAGAACCTTCACCACACGGACTGCAGCGGTTCAAGGCGGCGGCTCAACACCACCTTCTCAAGGGCAACTGGGGATGGGCAATAAATGCTGGCCTTGCCAGCGACGCCCACATCACAGGAATGAATATTTTAAAAAAAAATTGACACCAAGCCACATAAGAGGAAATTAGGGCACACTTTAGGAAGGATGTGAAGGCCCTTGAGAGGGTGCAGAGGAGATTTACCAGAATGGTTCCGGGGTTGGGGGATCTTCGCTACAAGGACAGGTTGGAGAAGCTGGATTTGTTTTCATTAGAGCAAAGGAGGTTGAGGGGTGATTTGATCGAGGTGTACAAGATTATGACGGGTCTGGATAGGCTAGACGGGGAAAGGCTGTTCCCACTAGTTGATGGTACAAGGACTAGGGGACACAGATTTAAACATAGAAACATAGAAGATAGGAGCAGGAGTAGACCATTCGGCCCCTCGAGCCTGCTCCGCCATTCAATGAGATCATGGCTGATCATCCAGATTCAGTGCCCTGTCCCTGCCTTCTCCCCATATCCCTTGATCCCTTTAGCCTTAAGAAATATATCCAACTCTTTCTTGAATATATTTAATGAATTGGCCTCAACTGCCTTGTGTGGTAGAGAATTCCACAGGTTCACCACTCTCTGGGTGAAGAAATTCCTCCTCATCTCTATCCTAAATGGCTTACCCCTTATCCTTAGACTGTGACCCCTGGTTCTGGATTAAGGTTTTGGGCAAGAGATACAGGGGGGATGTGAGGAAAAACTTTTTTACACAGCAAGTGGTGAGGACCTGGAACTCGCTGCCGACGGAAGTGGTGGAAGCGGAGACACTCAATGTTTTCAAGGGGAGACTGGATAGACACTTGAGGGAAATAAACTTGCAGGGCTACGGGGATAGAGCGGGGGAAGGGGACTGACTGGATTGCACTACAGAGAGCCGGCACGGACTCGATGGGCCGATTGACTTCCTTCTGTGCCGTTATGACTCTCTGGGGTCCCGTGAATGAATAAAAAAGGGCAATTTTTCACAAGCGTACAGTAGGGAAAAAGGTAACTTTAAAACGAGGCTTTGAAAACTACGGTCTCAGTAATAGCGTGCGTGAATGCTTTCGGTTGGCTGTCGAAATAAAAATGTCTGCTTGGTGGGGGCGGGAAGGAAGGAAACCTGCTGTCGTTTACACAGTCGAGGCCTACATGTGACTCCCGTCTCCACACGCACTCTCAACATGGGGGGGGGGGGGGGGGGTCGGCCCTGAACTTCCCTCTCTGAAGGGGCCCCCACAGTTGTAATGACCACTAACGGTTCGGGAAGGAGTCCGAACGACCAGCATCTTCTCAAGGGGCAACTAGGGGTTGGCAATAAATGCCAGCCTTCATTCTCAGGATGTGTGTGTGGGGGGGGGGCGCCGCTGGCGAGGCCTGGTGTTTATCGTCCCTGTCCCTGGTTGTGCCCCTGGAGAAGGCGGCGGTGGCGGTGGGCCTTCTGGAACCGCTGAAGTCCCGCGTGATGAAGGTGCTCCCACCATGGCTGTTGTGTCGGGAGGCCCAGGGTTGCCACCCAGCGACCGTGGGTTAATCCCCAAAACGCTGGAGACTTACCGGCAGCTGTTCATCACCATGTCATTGACGGAAACATGGCCCAGGCCTGTGTAGGTCATCTCACGGAACTGGGAGGAGGGGGAGAGAGAGAGAGAGAGAGAGAGAGAAGTCACCATCGACCGCTCAGAGCAAGAGCCCATCGCCTTATTCCGCCGTCTCATAGAAACATAGAAGATAGGAGCAGGAGTAGGCCATTCGGCCCCGAGCCTGCTCCGCCATTCAATGAGATCATGGCTGATCATCCAAATTCAGTACCCGGTACCTGCTTTCTCCCCATATCCCTTGATCCCTTTAGCCTTAAGAAATATATCCAACTACTTCTTGAATATATTTAATGAACTGGCCTCCACTGCCTTCTGTGGTAGAGAATTCCACAGGTTCACCACTCTCTGGGTGAAGAAATTCCTCCTCATCTCTGTCCTAAATGACTTACCCCTTATCCTTAGACTGTGACCCCTGGTTCTGGGCTCCCCGGCCATCTGGAACATTCTTCCTGCATCCAGTCTGTCCAGTCCTGTTAGAATTTTATAAGTTTCAATGAGATCCCCTCTCATTCTTCTAAACTCCAGCGAGTACAAGCCCAAGCGACCCAATCTCTCCTCATACGTCATTCCTGCCATCCCAGGTATCAGCCTGGTGAATCTTCGCTGCACTCCCTCCATGGCAAGAACATCCTTCCTCAGATAAGGCGACCAAAACTGCACACAATACTCAAGGTGCGGTCTCACCAAGGCCCTGTACAACTGCAGCAAGACATCCTTGTTCCTGTACTCAAACCCTCTCGCTACGAAGGCCAACATACCATTTGCCTTCTTAACCGCCTGCTGCACCTGCATGCTTACCTTCAGCGACTGGTGCACAAGGACACCCAGGTCTCGTTGCACTTCCCCTTCTCCCAATCTATAGCCATTCAGATAATAATCTGCCTTCCTGTTTTTGACACCAAAGTGGATAACCTCGCATTTATCCACGTTATATTGCATCTGCCATGCTTCTGACCAATCACCCAACCTGTCCAAATCATCCTGGAGTTTCTCGGCATCCTCCTCACAGCACACACGCCCACCCAGCTTTGTGTCGTCTGCAAACTTGGAGATATTACATCTAGTTCCCTCGTCTAGATCATTAATATATATTGTGAATAGCTGGGGTCCAAGGACCGATCCCTGCGGTACCCCACTAGTCACTGCCTGCCACTCGGAAAAAGACCCGTTTATTCCAACTCTTTGCTTTCTGTCTGCCAACCAGTTCTCTATCCAAGACAGTACCTTGCCCCCAATCCCATGTGCCTTAACTTTACACGCTAATCTCTTATGCGGGACCTTATCGAAAGCCTTTTGAAAGTCCAAATACACCACATCCACTGGTTCTCCCTTATCTATTTTACCAGTTACATCCTCAAAAAATTCCAGTAGATTAGTCAAACACGATTTACCTTTTGTAAATCCATGTTGACTTTGTCCGATCCTGTCAGTTTTCTAAGT